>NW_027021319.1:95536-120236 GCF_036884655.1 Musa acuminata AAA Group | reverse complement strand
TGGGGCCTATAAATACCCCACCCATTCAGCACTGAAAAGATACAGACCTACACCGAATTCTTGATCTTTTCTGTGATTCTAAGAGCTCAAATTTGTGTAAAGTCCAAAAGTTCTCCTCTTTCTGTTCTTCAAGTCTTGAGTTGTAAAGAGAGGAGAGAAAGGTTCTGTAAGGGTTGTCTCCTGAGCCCGTCAAAAGGAGTGAAACTGTAAAAGGGCAATTGGCCTTTGCCTATTGAAGGAAGGCCTCTAGTTGACGTCGGTGACCTCGTCGGTGGAGGAAGCCAAAAGTGGAGTAGGTCAAGACTGACCGAACCACTCTGGTTTGCTTTTATTTTGAGCACTTTATCATTACTGCAAACCTCCTACATAGCTACTACTCTCTGCGCTTTTACGAACAAGTTTCTAAGTTCTGATCTTTCCGAATCTGCATTCAGACATAAATCGGTGTTTTCGTACGATCTTTACATTGCAGTTTACATTTACGTTTTGATTCTATTTATAACTGCAAACTGTCTTCTGCGCTTTTACGAACGAGTTTCTTTGCAGTTTACGATTACGTTTTGATTCCATTTATAACCGCAAACTGCGCTTAGATGCAAACTGCGCTTAGACGCAATCTGCGCCTAGACACAAACTGCGCTTAGACGCAATCTGAGCTTAGATGCAAACTGCGCTTAGATGCAAACTGCGCTTAGATGCAATCTGCATTTAGATGCAAACTGCATTTAGACGCAAACTGCATTTAGACGCAAACTGCGTAAACTGCACTTAGACGCAAATTGTGTTTAGACGTAAACTGCACTTAATCATAAGTAATCTTAGAATCGGCTTTTGCATCAAAATAGTTTTTATCGAACGAACGCAGCTTTCGTTTTTAATCGCTGAAAGATTTCTGCTGCACTAATTCACCCCCCCCCCCCTCTTAGTGCTCTCGATCCTAACAATTGGTATCAGAGCCCGGTTAACTCTCAAATGGATTAAAACCCAAGAGAGATGGCTTACGCCGGAAACCAAGAGGGCCATTCCATGACACGTCCACCCATGTTTAATGGGACGGACTACACCTATTGGAAGACCCGAATGAGGATCTTTCTTATTTCTATGGACGTTGAACTCTGGAATCTTGTCGAGAATAGTTTTTCAAAGTCTTCTCTTCCAATGATCGATTGGAACGATTCGGAGAAGGCTTTCGCTCTTAATGCAAAGGCTATGAATGCCTTATTTTGCGTACTTGATAAAAACGAGTTTAATCGTGTTTCGATTTGTGAAACTGCATTTGATATTTGGCACACACTCGAAGTGACTCATGAAGGCACAAGTAGAGTGAAAGAGTCAAAAATCAATCTTTTGTTACACTCTTTCAAACTTTTTCGGATGAAACCGAGTGAGACTATTGGCGACATGTTTACCCGTTTCACGGATGTTGTCAACGGTCTAAAAGGACTCGGAAAAAGTTTTTCGGATTTTGAGCTCGTAAATAAGATTCTAAGATCCCTTCCTAAGAGTTGGGATCCTAAAGTCACTACTATTCAAGAGGCAAAAGATCTAAACAACTTCCCTCTTGAAGAACTAATTGGGTCATTAATGACCTATGAGATGACTTGCAAAGTTCATGAAGAGCAAGAAGACATCCTTCCAAAGAACAGGAAGGATATGACACTTAGAACTTTGGAAGATCACTTGAAAGAAAACTCAAGTGATGAGGACTGTGATGATGACTTGGCACTTCTAACAAGAAAATTTAAAAAATTCATTAAAAGAAACAAGTTTAAGAATGACACTAAAAGTAAACTTGAACCCAAGAAAGACCAAATTATTTGCTATGAGTGCAAAAAGCCGGGACACTACAAGAGTGATTGTCCCCAAGCCAAAAAGAGAACAACAAAAAAGAAGGCACTCAAAGCAACATGGGATGATTCGAGCGCGTCTGAAGAAGAGGAGTCCAACACCAAGCAAGTTGCTCATTACACCTTAATGGCCATCAGAGAGGAGGTAACGAATTTATTAGATGCTGATTTATCTTTCGATGAATTATTAAATGCCTTCCATGACTTATTTGATGAATGCAAGATTATCAATAGAAAATACAAATTGCTGAAAAAGGAGCATGATAGTCTTACCTGTGATTTTGATAAGTTAAAAATTGAATATCATGATAGTTTAAATTCATGTATCAAATGTTATGATCTAGAAACTCTCCAAAAAGAAAACCTGCTACTTAAGGACACCTTGAAGAAATTTGAGGTTGGTAGCAAGTCATTGAACATGATCCTTGCAAACAAGGGTTACGTTCCAAAAAGAAGTGGAATTGGATTTGTGAGAAGTCCTCACCTAAATCCAACCACCTTTATAAAAGGCCCCATCTTACATGTTCAACACCAAGCAAAATGTAACTTTTGTTGCAAAATTGGACACACGACGCATTATTGTCCATTCAAGAAAATTAGTCCAAACAAATTGATTTGGGTTCCTAAAGGAACCATGATAAACTCTATGCAACATGATAAACAATGTAGATCTATCTTTGAGGCACCCAAAAGCAAATTGATACCTAAAAATCATCCTTTCTTGTAGAAACCCACACCATCGCAAGTTAGGAGCAAGAGATGGTACCTTGATAGTGGATGCTCAAGGCATATGACCGGAGATCCATCTCAATTCTCTAAGCTCACTAGCAAAGACGAAGGCTATGTCACCTTCGGAAACAACAACAAGGGTAAAATCACAAATGCGACCTAGATACAATCCTGTTTAACTTTTCAAGAATTAGAAACGTATGATTCCCAAATTCACATATCCCTGGATTTTCGAACCCATCAATTTCATCCTTTCATAACCTTCTAATTTAACTCGTATCATGAAATGACTAACTCTGTCATGAACTTGCAAGACTTATCAACTTGAAGAAACTATCACAAACATATGTACGACATTGAGAATGTGCACATTAAAAATCTATCTTGATCGTGCCAAAGTCCCTGTCTTAAAATGAAAATTCTTACGTAATTACGTAAGTAAAGTTGATTACTGGGAATGAAAACTCTCCTCAAGATAGAAAAATTCTCAGATCAGAACAAGTGTTCACCAGGCGGTGGCATCGCCCCAGCTGGAGGTAGCACCTCCAGCTGTCACGTGTTGCAAGCGGTTGCACCGCTCCAGCTAGAGGTGCAACCGCTCGCAACTCTGCCCCTTTATATCTCAAGCTAGGGCCGACGGTGAAACCGACCCCAACTCATTTCCTTCCCTCCTCTACTCTCCTAAGCCTCCTCCATCCCCATTTCCCCCATCTTAGCATCCCAAATACTCTTCATTTCGAAGCAAAGCATCAACATTCCTTCCCTCTCTTGAAGATCCCTCTCTTGAAGATCTCATTAAGGTACTCTCTAAGAAGCCCTTAAACTCTGTTTCTTGATTCATTTACTTTTGCTCATCACTATTATTCTAAACAGCAGTAGTTATGGGATCTAGAAGATCCTCAAGGGACAAAGGAAAGAGGAGATTAATAGAAGACTTTGATTCCACCCTTTTCGATTCAAAATACCATGCTGAAAAATTTTTCTCTTTTGAACTTAGGAATGTCAACAAGGGAAAATACGTAGATTTAAGTGAGCTAAGAGACTTAGAGACAATCTAGTGGTTTGCAAACTTAGATCTACTCCCTATCTTACAAATTAATGAACCCATCTATCCAAGACTAGTAAGATTGTTTTACAACAACATACTAGTAGATGAAGAAGAAAGGATGTCCACCTATCTCTTAGGACAACATATTTCAATTACGGATAGATTCATTTGTGACATGATAGGCATTCCCATGAAAAATAGAGGACTTTACTTTAGAGGATCATGGGATGATGAAAATGTTGGAACAACATACGTTGAAGCCCTACAAACAATTTTTGCCAATCCGAACTTAGAATTTGTTCCTAAAAGTTGTGAACATTTACTGCCTCTAAACACTAAGGTACTTCATCACATCCTAACTAGCATCATTCTTCCTAAACAATATCATCATGATGAAGTAAGCCAATTAGAATTAGGAACTATGTATATGATCATGAAAGGAAATGATATCTGTCTTGGTTATCTTATCCAACAAAACATGTTAGAACTATCTAAGAAAGACATGATGCTCCCATATGGTGGTATAATAACTAGAATAATGAAAGCCTATGATATTCTAATACCACCGGAAGAAGAAGTAATAAAAGTAGATAGATTCAGCATAATTAATAAAAATCTACTTCACCGATTAAGATGTTTTTATAGAAACGGCAACTGGGTTAGAATGCCAAGAAGAACTGATCCCCCTCAACCTAAACCAGAACCAGAAACACCAGTCTTTAGGGGTACCCAATCTCCTCCGATCTGTCCCTTTGAGGAAACACATTCGTTTGAGCAAACTCACACATCATCTGTCGAAGATATTGGGATTCGGATGGAGCGATTCGAACAAAGACAAGAATGGCTTAAACTTCGACAAGATCAAATCCTAACTGAGCTGCAGCAAATTCATCGACAATTTGACTCTTTATTTAGGCACTTTAACCTTCCACCTCATGAATGAGCTTGTATAAACACAATCATCCGTTGTTGTTATAAACTCCTTATGGACTTTGTCTTTGATATGGCATGTTGAAAACTCCTTATGTTACTCATCATGAAGGACTTTGTCTTTGATATGGTTACCTGATATGTTGTAAACTCCATATGTTACTCTTTACCTTGATCTGTAAGCATATGCAAAGTTACAAACATCTCTTGTTGTTTATCTCGGATTTTATATTGAAACTAAATGTTTTGAAAACCTTATGCCTTGATAAATATAAAGTGACATACCAATGTAGTTGATAAGTCAGCAATATGACATTGATATGAAACATCAACTAGCTGATATCTTTACAAAACCTCTAAGTGAAGAACAATTTGATTTCATAAGAAGAGAATTAGGAATGTTGATGTGTCCGAATACTTAAACTAGTTAAAATTATTTTTCGGACGTTATTGATTACTATTACATGCCTTGGTATCACTTGATCAAATAACATGTTGGAAATTATGTGACAAATGTTTTTGAAAATCAGTAGCTTACTCATATCCGAATGCATGTAAGAAGTTCATCTTATTTTCGGTTTGAATGCTAAAAATAGGATTTTCCTGTACACTCTTATGAAAACTTTTTGAAAAATGAGTTTCCTCCTTCAAGCAATGAACTATAACATAACAAGGAGAAGAGATATTCAAAGTATTATATGTGTCATGCCTTCCTTTATGTGCTTGATAACCTGCTGGAATCACATCTACCATGCTTTTTGATAATGCTACCATGCTTTTTGTTGATGACAAAGGGGGAGAAAAATATGAATTGATATGGTTGCTATTACTGATGTTATGATTAGGCCATACCTGCTATCACTGATAATGATATGGTTGCTATTACTGATGTTGATATGGTTGCTATCACTAATGCTATGATTAGGCCATACCTGCTATCACTGATAATGATATGGTTGCTATTACTTATGTTGATATTGTTGCTATCACTTATGCTATGATTAGGCCATACTTGCATCACCAAGAAATATATGATTGCCATATGCCCTGTATCAAGATATCAAACAAAAATTTACATCGTACGAACTGATATCTTACCATGTGATGCAACGCTACACTTGCTAAAATATTCGAAATGTGTACATCATGTAATGATATCAAAATCTTGCTTCACAGCTTTACATGTCGATATCTTACAATATGATGAATTGCTACAATAACCATCATTCAAACTTGTTATATTTGAAAATGTATGTCAAGCCTTGACATCATATTCAAAGAGATACATTATGATAGGAATTATGATGGGAATATGTCTCTTGAATTTATAAAGTTTTTAAATTCAAGAAGTATAGGATATAGACAGGGGGAGTTAAGGTTAACTCCATTATCAATTGATTGTCATCATCAAAAAGGGGGAGATTGTTGAATCTCGGATTTTGATGATGAAGTCAATTGTCATTTGTTGTCTAATGTATGTGTTGAGATAAGTGTGCAGGATTAACTACGATGAAAGTAGGACATGCAGCAGGAGTTGCGCCGGAGTCATGACAATGATCACGTTGGGAGTTCGAGAACTCGACGGAAGTTCGGACAGTCGTCGGAGGTTCTGCGGGAACAAATCCGAGAAGTCCAGAAGCTTGCCAAAGGAGCTTGTCGGAACTTGCCAAGTGGATCGTCGCAGTCCAAGAGTTTGCCGGAAGTCCGCAGGAGCATCACCGAGGGTTCATCGGATGATCGACGGAAGTTCGCCGGAAACTCGCCGGAAGAAGTGAGTGACGCACCGAAGCAAGCTGCAGAATATGTCTTAGGAAATAATCGTAGTTAGCACTTTGATTAAGTTAGAAATGGGAGGTGATCCCATTAGCTTAATCCTGGGGCAATTGGACCCTGAAGAACTCAAATTGGGTCGAATGGTTCAACCCATTCGGACCCAGGTTGCTGTGGGAGGTGCAACCGCCCAGGCAGGGAGGTAGCACTGCCCAGGCTATGTCTCCCAGCGAGACTGGGCGGTGCAACCGCCCCAGCCAAAAGGTGCAACCGCCCAGGGCTCAATCTCCGAGCGAGACTTGGCGGTGCAACCTCCTGTGTCAGGAGGTAGCACCGCCAGAGCTCAAGTTTCGAGCTCTGCAAGGCGGTGCAACCTCTCCAGTCAGGTGGTGCAACCGCCTAAGCTTGGTCTTCGAGCTCTAGTAGAGAGGTGCAACCGCCCCTGACAGAGGTAGCACCACCCAGAGGCTCAGTCTTCGAGCTCTGCCAGGCGGTGCAACTGCCCCAGTTAGGAGGTGCAACCGCCTGATCCAGGAATTCCGGGATTTGATCGTTTTGAGCTCCAAATTTGAACTGTGGTTGGGGCCTATAAATACCCCACCCATTCAGCACTGAAAAGATACAGACCTACACCGAATTCTTGATCTTTTCTGTGATTCTAAGAGCTCAAATTTGTGTAAAGTCCAAAAGTTCTCCTCTTTCTATTCTTCAAGTCTTGAGTTGTAAAGAGAGGAGAGAAAGGTTCTGTAAGGGTTGTCTCCTGAGCCCGTCAAAAGGAGTGAAATTGTAAAAGGGCAGTTGGCCTTCGCCTATTGAAGGAAGGCCTCTAGTTGACGTCGGTGACCTCGTCGGTGGAGGAAGCCAAAAGTGGAGTAGGTCAAGACTGACCGAACCACTCTAAATCTCTGGTTTGCTTTTATTTTGAGCACTTTATCATTACTACAAATCTCCTACATAGCTACTGCTCTCTGCGCTTTTACGAACAAGTTTCTAAGTTCTGATCTTTCCGAATCTGCATTCAGACGTAAATCGGTGTTTTCGTACGATCTTTACATTGTAGTTTACATTTACGTTTTGATTCTATTTATAACTGCAAACTGTCTTCTGCGCTTTTACGAACGAGTTTCTTTGCAGTTTACGTTTACGTTTTGATTCCATTTATAACCGCAAACTGCGCTTAGATGCAATCTGCGCCTAGACGCAAACTGCGCTTAGACGCAATCGGAGCTTAGACGCAAACTGCGCTTAGATGCAAACTGCGCTTAGATGCAATCTGCATTTAGACGCAAACTGCATTTAGACGCAAACTGCATTTAAACGCAAACTGCATAAATTGCGCTTAGACGCAAACTGTGTTTAGACGTAAACTGCACTTAATCATAAGTAATCTTAGAATCGGCTTTTGCATCAAAATAGTTTTTATCGAACGAACACAGCTTTCGTTTTTAATCGCTGAAAGATTTCCGCTGCACTAATTCACCCCCCCTCTTAATGCTCTCGATCCTAACAAAGAGGGAGAGGAGCGAGAGGTGGCAGCAGCTAGGGCTGCAACACCTCTGTTTCCGTAGGTGGAAACAGAGGAGAGGTGTGGGGCGTTTGAAGAGGAGAAGAAGAAGAAGAGGAAGAGAAGAAGAAGAGGAAGCAGGAGAAGAGGTTGTGATACCTCTGTTTCCTGCAGAGGAAACAGAGGAGAGGGTGTGTGTGACGCCGGGGAGGAGGAGGGAAGAAGAAGAGGAGAAGAAGAGAAGGGAAAGGAGGAGCTGCGGCTGCGGCGGTGGCAGCTGCAGCTGGAAGAGAAGGAGAGGAAGAGAAGGTGAGGAAGAAGAGAATAAGAAGAAAGGAAGGAGAAGGAAGAGGAGAAGGGAAAGAAGCAGTTGTGGCTGCGGCTGTGGCAGGGTAAGTGGAAGAGGAAGGAAGAAGGGAAGGAGAGGAAGAAGGGGCTGCGGCTGCGGCGATGGCAACTGCAACTGGAAGAGAAGGAGAGGAAGATAAGCAGGGGAGGAAGAAGAGGTTGCAGTCGTGGCTGAGGCTGCGACTGCAGCAGTGCAGCTGGGAAAGAAGAGAAGGAAAGGAAGAAGAAGAGAAAAGAAAAGGGAAGAAGAGAGGAAGAGGAGAAGGGGAGGCAGATGCGGCAGCGGCAGCTGCAGCTGAAAGAGGAGAGGAAACAGAGCAGGGGAGGAAGAAGAGGCTGCGGGTGTGGTGGCTGCGGCCGTGGCTGCGACTCCGGCTGCGGCTGCGATGTTGGCTGCGGTAGCTGCGGCAGCGGTAGTGGCTGCAGTAGCTGCTTTTGGGAAAGAGAAAGAAAGGAAAGGGAAAAAAAAGGGGGGTTGCGGCCGTGATTACGACTGCGGTGGTGGCGGCTGCGTCTGCGGCAGTTGTGTTTGGGAAAGAAAATGTAGGAACAAGAGAAGGGAGGAAGGAAGGTAGTGTGGTGGAAGAGGCTGCGACTGTGGCAGCAGCAGCGGCGGTGGCTGTGGCAGCTGCGTTTGGGAAAGAAAAAGGAAGGAATGAGAGTAAGAGAGAGCAGGTGACTATGCCTCGATGTTCGACACGTGGTATAGTTGCGAAGAAAGAAAGAAAGCAAGTGCACAAAACGAAACAGGGAAGGGACGGAGGAAAAGTAGCAAAAGGATTCGAGCGTACACCTTCTTCAAATCTTTGGATCAAAACCTTCAAAAGGCAAGTTTCCCGATCGTTTCTCCTGTAATTATTCTAATTTTTCTTATTGCAAGTATTATGATCTTCCTCGTGCAAGTGTTCTAATCTTTTCTATTGTAAGTGTTTCGATCCTTTCTATTGCAAGTGTTCCGATCCTTCCTATTGCAAGCTTTCAATTCCTTCCTATTGCAAGTGTCCTGATCTTTCCTTACTACAATTTTATCTCTATATTTGCTTTGAATATGAGGAACTTTAAATTGTTCTAGCCTTGTATTTGATATATCTCCTGTTTCAACGTAACGATCCGAATCTGTGCAACTTCTGAGATTCTGACCTTTCTACCTTGTTATGATTATAACTTCATGTATTGACCTCTGATTTGGACAAAATTATTTGATCAGAATATAGACTCATAAACCTTTCTTGAGTATATTGGAGCACGATTGATAGTTTGAATCATTTGTTCAATGTGCCTCTTGAATTCTGCCAGAAATCGAGCTTTGGTTGATTTCGCATATTCTGGTTTCATTCCTTTGGAAATTAATATCCGTTAGTTTTTTTATTCAATTGAGCTTTATATTACTGCTTTGAATTCTTATATGCTCTTGTCCTACATATATTTGGATACGTAAATCTGTTATGTAAACTTCATATTTGTATCGTAATGTTTCATAAAGGCACATGTATATTTCGTTGTTCCGCATGTGCTTCCGATATGTCCCAATTTATTATTCATAATACCCTTTTGTACTCTGGTGTTTGTGGGATTATTTGGACCTTTGCCAGAAATGGTAAAGAGTATGTGCTTAGAGCCCGCGATGCTCTAGATTATATTTGGTGGTCATTCAGAAATAGATAGACCATATTATGTTTGGAATCCCACTTCACCTTCTATCTGTTTGATATGAAATTCAGAGCCGACCTAGCACTTGGGCAGGGTGAGAGGGCTCAAGTAGGAAAGGGCTACCCATGGATGGAGTCGAGAACTCATCACGGCGTGGAGCCACCACTGAGTTAAACCTCACATGCCCTATGCTAGGGTACGACGTCTGAGCTTCTGTTTCGTATTTTGTATTGATATGCTCCAAAATGTTTCATATGCCATTGATATACATCAAAATGCTTCGCATACCATTGATATGTTCCGAAATATTTCATTTGCCATTGATATGCTCCGGAACATCTCGTACGTTATTGATATGCTCCAATTACTCTGTGCTCCATTTGCTATGAACTGATATGTTCTGAAATGTCCTATTTGCCATTGATATATTCCGGAACATCTCGTACGCTATTGATATGCTCCAATTACTCTATGCTCCATCTATTATGAACCAAATATATTTTGAATGACATGACACTTATGATTTTGTATCTAATGATATGGTATCTTAAGAATTCTTGTATTCTGTCTTGCATTATGATACCCTACTTGTTTGAAATTGTTCTTTTTGTTCTGAATATGCTTTGTCACTTGCTGAGCTGTTTTTAGCTCACTCCGTTGTTATATAAAATCTTTCAGGTCAGCTTGTGACTATTTGAGATGTTTGAATTGGGCTGAGGCAGTGGAGATCTATTCAGAATTATGGGCAAGTCTTGTTGGTTATTATGTTATTATTGTATAAGCATATTTTGTATGTAATGAAATGTTGTCGATGAACCGAAATGGATATACCTTGTAAAAGTATTAGACGATCTCTCTTATTTAGAATTTCAGAATGTTATGTCTAATTTATGATGATATGAACTTGTGGTGAATAGTTGGAGTTCTGATTGTATAATATATTTAGCTTGTGGATTTATAAATGTTGTTCATGTTTGTCAAGTTGGCTTAGGTTGCCATAAATGTGAATTATCGAGTGATGTGATATATGATTATAAACTGCAAAGGTTTTATAGATGTGAATTTGATAGAATGTTTTTCAGTGTCCTCAAATGTGTGTTTGTATCCTGGATTGGTTTATGTTGAAAATTTTAATATCATGGATATTTTGAGGGGCGTGACACTTGGCTGGGCGGTGGCACCACCAGTCCACTGTCAGTGTCAAACACTGACAGGCGGTGGCACCGCCAGCATCGGGAACCAAAGAGAATTCAAATTTTGGAGCCTAAATTTGAATCCTCTTGAGGCCTATAAATACCCCTCAAATCTCAACTAAGATAACAACTTTTTGAAAAGCAATAGATTGAGAAAAAGATCTTAGAAAAGTCTTAGCAAGTCTTGTTTTCAATTTGCTAGAGTGTTCACCTACTTCTTTCTTGCTGAAAATTTGTAAAAGTGTGAACCGCTTGTAAAAAGTTGAAAGAGGGGTATTTGTTTTAGGATCAAGAGCACTAAGAGGGGGCGGGGGGGTGAATTAGTGCCGCGGAAAACTTTCGACGATTAAAAAGGTGTTCGTACGATAAAAGCGATTTCGGTAGAAAAGTCGATTCGTAAATCTCTTTAACTTGTAATCAAGCAAGATGTAGTTAAAGGAAATCTATGAAGGCAGTTTGCAGTTCTGATGAAAGTTAAAATGTAAGCGCAAACTGAAATATAATGTTCGTACGATAAAACTGATTTACGTCTAAACGCCGATTCGAAAAATACTGAACTTTAAAACACGATCGTAAATGTGTAGAAGGCAGTAAGCTATTGAGGAGGTTTGCAGTAAGGATAAGATGCTCAAAGTAAATGCAAACCGAGATTTAGAGTGGTTCGGTCAATATTGACCTACATCCACTTTTGGCTTCCTCCACCGACGAGGTCACCGACATCTACTAGAGGCCTTCCTTCAATAGGCGAAGGCCAACCACCCTTTTACAGTTTCACTCCTTTTGACGGGCTTAGGAGACAACCCTTACAGAATTTTCTCTCCTCTCTTTAAAGATCAGAACTTGGAAGAAAAGAGGGAGAAGAACTTTTGGCCTTTACAACAATTTTGAGCTCTAAAAATCACAAAATAAGATCAAGATTTTGGTGTGTTTTTGGTGCTCTTTCAGTGCTGAAAGGGTGGGGTATTTATAGGCCCCAACCCAGTTTGAATTTCGAGCTCAAAACTATCAATTCCCGGAATTCCGGGATCTGGCGGTTGCACCTCCTGACTGAGGAGGTTGCACCGCCTGGCAGAGCTCGAAGACTGAGCCTCTAGGCGATGCCACCTCCTGTCAGGGGCAGTTGCACCTCCTGCCAGAGCTCGAAGACCGAGCTCAGGCGGTGCCACCGCCTGACTGAGGCGGTTGTACCTCCTGCCAGAGCTCAAAGACCGAGCTCAGGTGGTGCAACCTCCTGGCTGGGGCGGTTCAACCGCCTGGTAGAAATTAGGGGCTGAATGGGTTGATCCATTCGGCCCAATTTGGGTTTTTCAGGGGCCCAATTGCCCCAAGATTAAGTTAATGGGATCACCTCCCATTTCCAACTTAATCATTGTGCTAACTACGATATTTCCTAAGACATTTACTGCAACTTGCTTCGGTGCGTCAATCGCTTCTTCCGGCGAGCTTCCGGCGAACTTCCGTCCATCATCCGATGAACCCTCGGTGATGCTCTTGCGGACTTCCGGCAAACTCCTGGACTTGCGACGATCCACTTGGCAAGTTCCGACGAGCTTCTTTGGCAAGCTCATGGACTTCTCGGATTTGTTCCCGTAGAACCTCCAACGAGTGTCCGAACTTCCGTCGAACTCCCAACGTGATCATTGTCTTGATTCCGGCGCAACTCCTACTACATATCTTACTTTCATTGTAGTTAATCCTGCACACTTATCTCAACATATAGATTAGATAACAAATGACAATTGACTTCATCATCAAAATCCGAGATTCAATAATCTCCCCCTTTTTGATGATGACAATCAATTGATAATGGAGTTAACCTTAACTCCCCCTATCTATATGCCATACTTGAGATAAGTCATTCTTGAATTCAAAACCTTTGAATTCAAGAGACATATTGATAAGTTAAAATCATTTAAACTTATCAATACTCCCATCATGATTCCCATCATGATGTTTCTCTCTGAAGATGATGTCAAGGCTTGACATTCATTTTCAAATTTTACATTACAAGTTTGAATGATGGTAATAGTAGCAATTCATCATATTGTAAGATATCAACATGTAAAACTACGAAGTAAGATTTTGATATCATTACATGATGCACATATTTCAAATGTTTTAGCAATTATTGCATTTCATCACATGGTAAGATATCAATACGTAAAATTACGATGCAAGTTTTTGTTTGATATCTTGACACGATACAAATAAGGCATAGCATAGCATTAATACTCATATATTTCTCCCCCTTTGTCATCAACAAAAAGTATGGTAATTGTGATACCAAGAGAATAATATAAGCAAATTTTGAGCATAAGTGTGATAATTGTTCATGTCTTTACTAGGTTCATGTTATTTTCCAATAGTGAGTGATAGGAAATCAAATTATACAAGCATATAAAGGAAAGCATGATATGTATATCGCTTTGAGTACTTTTTCCTTTTTATTTGTTATAATCTTTTTGCATGAAGGAGGAAGGCTATTTGTGAGTTTACTTTGAGTGAAGTTAAAATCGATGAGAGATTAAATCATGCTTCATCTTTACAAGGATCAAGATATATATGTGAAACAAATCTTTGCAAGTGAAAACACTTTCATCCTTATTTCAAGATGGAATTTATAAGCAGGAATCATTTCATCAAATCCATTTTAGAAAAATATTTTTCATATAATAAGTGTATGAGAAAATCCGATTGTTAGGATACCAATTGTTAATCGAATCCGAAAATGAAATTAACGTATAAAGTGATGTCTAATATCAATATGTTTTGTTCTAGAGTGTTGTATAGGATTCTTTGTTAAGAATATTGCACTTGTGTTATCACATTTAATGGGAATATTTTTAAGATGAACTTTATAATCTTCTAAGGTGTTTTTCATCCATACAACTTGTGCACAGCATGCACTTGCTGCAATATATTCAGCTTCGGTTGTTGATAGTGCAACCGAGTTTTGTTTCTTAGATGACCAGGAAACAAGGGCATGTCCTAAAAATTGACATATTCCTGACATGCTTTTTCTATCTAGTCTACAACCAGCAAAGTCCGCATCAGCATAAGCAATTAACTCAAGATTTTCTGATTTTGGGTACCATAATCCTAGATTTGTAGTACCATTAAGATATCTAAATATTCTTTTAACTGCTTTGAGATGAGATATCTTAGGGTTTGATTGAAATCTAGCACAAAGTCCTACACTGAACATGATATCTGGTCTAGTTGCAGTGAGGTAAAGTAAACTTCCTATCATGCCCCTATAAGTTTTTTAATCGAAGCTTTCTCCACTTTCATCAATTTCTAACTTAGTGGAGGTGCTCATAGGAGTATTAATAGCTTTTGAGCTATTCATATTAAACCTTTTTAGCAAATTCATAGCATATTTAGTTTGACTAATAAAGATGCCATTGCTTAGTTGTTTGATTTGTAAGCCTAAGAAGAATGTTAATTCTCCCATTAAACTCATTTCGAATTCAAGACTCATAGTTTTAGCAAAAGATTCACAAAGAGATTCATTCGTAGAACTAAAGATAATATCATCAACATAAATCTGAACAATGAGAAAATTATTTTCAAAATTCTTGATGAACAATGTAGTATCAACCTTACCTTTTGTGAAATTATTTTCAATAAGAAAAGAACTAAGTCTCTCATACCAAGCCCTCGGAGCTTGTTTTAAACCATAGAGAGCTTTAGTTAATCTAAACACATGATTAGGGAGGCTATTATTTTCAAATCCAGGAGGTTGTTCAACATAGACTTCTTCGGAAATAAAGCCATTAAGAAAAGCACTTTTAACATTCATTTGAAACAACTTAAAATTATTACTACTAGCATAGGCAAGGAGCATCCTTATGGCTTCTAATCGAGCCACAGGAGCGAAGGTTTCTTCGTAATCGATACCTTCTTCTTGGTTGAAACCTTTGGCCACTAATCTAGCCTTGTTTCTAACCACGATACCATATTCATCTTGCTTGTTTCTAAAAACCTATTTAGTACCAATAACTAAATTGTCAATTGGCCTAGGAACAAGCTTCCACACCTTATTTCTCTCAAATTGATTTAATTCATCTTGCATTGCGATAATCCATGAATCATCTTTCATGGCTTCGTCAACACATTTGGGTTCAATTTGGGAGAGAAAAGCGGCGTTGGCACCAAAATTTTTAAGAGAAGAACGTGTTTGAACCCCCTTTGATGTGTCTCCTAAGATTAGCTCCTTAGGATGAGCATCTACATACTTCCAATCCTTGGGTAAGGATGTTTCGGAAGTAGATGCATCCAAGTTGCTAGTTGGAGACGGGGTTTCATTTAAATTCAAGGAATCAAAATTAACATCATCATCAAAATCGTTTTTCCTGATTTCGGAAATCTCATTGAAAACAACATGAATGGATTCTTCAATAATTAAAGTTCTTTTATTTAAGATACGAAAAGCTTTAGAAACTGAAGAATAACCAAGAAAGATTTCTTCATCGGATTTAGCATCAAATTTTCCTAAGTTATCTTTTTCATTCAAGATAAAACACTTACACCCAAAGACTTTAAAATATGAAACATTGGGTTTTTTGTTGTTCCATAACTCATAGGGAGTTTTGGTGAGTAAGGGTCTTACTAGAACTCTATTCAAAATATAGCATGCAGTGTTTACGGCTTCGGCCCAAAAATATTTGGGTAGGCTATGTTCATTCAACATGGTTCTTGCCATTTCTTGTAAATTTCGATTTTTTCTTTCTACTACTCCATTTTGTTGAGGATTTCTAGGAGTAGAGAAATTATGGTTGTATCCATTGAGTTCACAAAATTTTTAGAAATCATGGTTTTTAAATTCACCACCGTGATCACTTCTAATTGGCGAAATCATAGAACCCTTCTCATTTTGAACAAGTTTACAAAACTTGGTAAAATATCTAAAGCATTCATTTTTCTGTTTTAAGAAGTAAGTCCATGTGTATCTGTTATAGTCATCCACAATGACGAAGGCGTATTTGCTGCCTCCTAGGCTTGATGTAGAGATTGGTCCGAACAAGTCCATATGGATCAATTGTAAGGGCCTAGAGGTGCTTATTTTATTCTTAGATTTGAAACTACCCTTAATTTGTTTACCTAATTGGCAAGCATCACATACATTATCTTTGATGAACTTGATATGAGGAATTCCTCTTACAAGTTCTTTAGATGATATTTGAGTGATTAGTTTCATGCTAGCATGACCTAATCTTCTATGCCATAGCCAAGCATCCTCATTCAAAACCGAAAAACATATTTCATTACACAAATCATTGATTTCAATAGTGTATACGTTATTTTGTTTTAATGCAATCATAGACGTGTTTTTGTGTGGTTTTTCAATGATGGAAGTATTAGATTCGAATCTGACAATATATCCTTTATCACATAATTGACTAATGCTCAAGAGGTTATGTTTTAAACCATCAACTAATAACACATCTTCAATAAAGAAGTTGGATTTGTTACCTATGGTTCCTTTGCCAATGATTTTACCCTTGTTGTTGTCTCCAAAGGTGACATAGCCTTCGTCTATGGTAGTGAGTTTAGAGAATTGAGATGGATCTTCGGTCATATGCCATGAGCATCCACTATCAAGGTACCATCTCTTGCTCCTAGCTTGCGATGGTATAGGTTTCTACAAGAAAGGATGATTTTTAGATACCCATTTGCTTTTCGGTGCATCAAAAATAGATCTACATTGTTTATCATGTTGCATAAAATTTATCATGGTTCCTTTAGGAACCCAAATTAATTTGTTCGGACTAATTTTCTTGAATGGACAATAATGTGTTTTGTGTCCAAGTTTGCAACAAAAGTTGCATTTGCTTTGGCGTCGAACATGTAAGATGGGGCCTTTTATGAAGGTGGTTGGATTTTGGTGAGGACTTCTCATAAATCCGATTCCACTTCTTTTGGGAACGTGACCCTTGTTTGCAAGGATCATGTTCAAAGACTTGCTACCAACCTCAAATTTCTTCAAGGTGTCTTTAAGTAGCAAGTTTTCCTTTTGGAGAGTTTCTAGATCATGGCATTTTATGCATGAACCTAAACTATCATGATATTCAGTTTTTAACTTATCAAAATTACAAATAAGACTATCATGCTCCTTTTTTAGCAATTTGTATTTTCTACTAATAATCTTGCATTCATCAAATAAGTCATGGAAGTCATTTAACAATTCGTCAAATGATAAATATGCATCTATTAAATTCGTTACCTCCTCCCCGATGGCCATTAAGGCGTAATGAGCAACTTGCTCGGTGTTGGACTCCTCTTCTTCGGATGCACTCGAGTCATTCCACGTTGCTTTGAGCGCCTTCTTCTTTGATGTTCTATTTTTGACTTGGGGACAATCACTCTTGTAGTGTCCTGGCTTTTTGCACTCATAGCAAATAACTTGGTCCTTCTTGGGTTCAAATTTATTTTTTGTTTCATTCTTAAACATGTTTCTTTTAATGAATTTTTTAAATTTTCTTGTTAGAAGTGCCAAGTCATCGTCACAGTCCTCATCACTTGAGATTTCTCTCAAGTGGTCTTCTGAAGTTCTAAGTGTCATATCCTTCCTGTTCTTTGGAAGGATGTCTTCTTGCTCTTCATGAGCATTGCAAGTCATCTCGTAGGTCATTAATGACCCGATTAGTTCTTCAAAAGGGAAGTTGTTTAGATCTTTTGCCTCTTGAATAGCAGTGACTTTAGGATCCCAACTCTTAGGAAGGGATCTTAGAATCTTATTTACGAGCTCAAAATCTCAAAAACTTTGTTCGAGTCCTTTTATACCGTTGACGATATCCGTGAAACGGGTAAACATGTCGCCAATAGTCTCACTCGGTTTCATCCGGAAAAGTTCGAAATTATGTATCAAAAGATTGATTTTTGACTCTTTCACTCTACTTGTGCCTTCGTGAGTCACTTCGAGTGTGTGCCAAATATTAAATACGGTTTCACAAACTGAAACACGATTGAACTCGTTTTTATCAAGCGCACAAAATAAGGCAATCATAGCCTTTGCATTAAGAGCGAAAGCCTTCTTCTCCAATTCATTCCAATCGATCATTGGAAGAGAAGACTTCGAAAATCCATTTTCGACAAGATTCCAAAATTCAAAATCCATAGAAATAAGAAAGATCCTCATTCGGGTCTTCCAATAGGTGTAGTCCGTCCCATTGAACATGGGTGGACGTGTAATAGAATGGCCCTCTTGGTTTCCGGCGTATGCCATCTCTCTTGGGTTTTAATCTGTTTGAGAGTTAATCCCACTCTGATACCAATTGTTAGGATCAAGAGCACTAAGAGGGGGGGGGGGGTGAATTAGTGCAGCGGAAAACTTTCGACGATTAAAAAGGTGTTCGTATGATAAAAGTGATTTCGGTAGAAAAGTCGATTCGTAAATCTCTTTAACTTATAATCAAGCGAGATGTAGTTAAAGGAAATCTATGAAGGCAAATTGTAGTTATGATGAAAGTTAAAATGTAAGCGCAAACTGAAATATGATGTTCGTACGATAAAATTGATTTACGTCTAAACGCCGATTCGGAAAATACTAAACTTTAAAACACTATCATAAATGTGCAGAAGGTAGTAAGCTATTGAGGAGGTTTGCAGTAAGGATAAAATGCTCAAAGTAAATGCAAACTGAGATTTAGAATGGTTCGATCAATCTTGACCTACATCCACTTTTGGCTTCCTCCACCGACGATGTCACTGACGTCTACTAGAGGCCTTCCTTCAATAGGCGAAGGCCAACCACCCTTTTACAATTTCACTCCTTTTGACGGGCTTAGGAGACAACCCTTACAGAATTTTCTCTCCTCTCTTTAAAGTTCAGAACTTGGAAGAAAAGAGGGAGAAGAACTTTTGGCCTTTACAACAATTTTGAGCTCTAAAAATCACAGAATAGGATCAGGATTTCGGTGTGTTTTTTGAGCTCTTTTAGTGCTGAAAGGGTGGGGTATTTATAGGCCCCAATCCAGTTTGAATTTTGAGCTCAAAACTGTGAATTCCCGGAATTCCGGGATCTGGCGGTTGCACCTCCTGACTGAGGCGGTTGCACCGCTTGGTAGAGCTCGAAGACTGAGCCTCTGGGTGGTGCCACCTCTTGTCAGGGGCGGTTGCACCTCCTGCCAGAGCTCGAAGACTGAGCTCAGGCGGTGCCACTGCCTGACTGAGGTGGTTGCACCTCCTGCCAGAGCTTGAAGACCGAGCATAGGCGGTGCCACCGCCTGGCTGGGGCGGTTCAACCGCTTGGCAGAAATCAAGGTCCGAATGGGTTGATCCATTCGGCCCAATTTGGGTTTTTCAGGAGCCCAATTGCCCCACGATTAAGTTAATGGGATCACCTCTCATTTCCAACTTAATCGTTGTGCTAACTACGATATTTTCTAAGACATTTACGGCAACTTGCTCCGGTGCATCAATCACTTCTTCCGGCGAGCTTCCGACGAACTTCCGTCGATCATCCGATGAACCCTCGGTGATGCTCCTGCGGACTTCCGGCAAACTCCTGGACTTGCGACAATCCACTTGGTGAGTTCCGACGAGCTTCTTTGGCAAGCTCATGGACTTCTCGAATTTGTTCCCGCAGAACCTCGGACGACTGTCCGAACTTCCGTCGAACTCTCGAACTCCCAACGTGATCATTGTCTTGATTCTGGCGTAACTCCTGCTGCATATCTTACTTTCATCGTAGTTAATCCTGCACACTTATCTCAACATATAGATTAGATAACAAATGACAATTGACTTCATCATCAAAATCCGAGATTCAATAATAATAAGTGTATAAGAAAATCTGATTGTTAGGATACCAATTGTTAAGCGAATCTGAAAATGAAATTAACACTTTCATAAAGTCGGACAAGACTATGCTATAGATTTTCAAATATAATCATGAAGACAAAACATGCTTATTGTTATGGAAATTTTTGTATTCAACACATAATTTCCAACATGTTATTTAGGCATGTAATGGCAATCAAGTGATTTGATCATTCAATAAAGGCCGAAAAATAATTTTAACTAGTTTATGTATTCGGACACATCAACATTCATAATTCTCTTCTTATGAAATCAAATGGTTCCTCACTTAGAGGTTTTGCAAAAATATCAGCTAGTTGATGTTTAATATTATGGCAATATAATAACATGATGCATCAACTGCATTGGTATATCATTTTCTCAAATCATATTTATCATAGAAACCAAGGCACAAGGTTTTTAAGGTGGTTATAAAGACATTTAGTTTCAATGTAAAATCCAACAGTGAGTAACGAGATTAAACAATGAGTGATGTTTGTAACTCTGCTCACAAATAAATACATCAGGTAACCATATCAAAGATCAAGGCATAGGGCATTGTGATCATGGTGAGTAGCATAAAGAGTTTACAATACACATATAAGCTCATTTAGGAGGTGAAAAATTAAAATACCTAAATAAAGAGTCAAATTGTCGATGAATTTGCTGCAGCTCAAATAGGATTTGATCTTGTCGATGTTCAAGCCGTTCTTGTCTTTGTTCAAATCGGTCCATCCGAATCCCAATATCTTCGACAGATGATGTATGAGCTGGCTCAAATGAATGTGTTTCCTCATAGGGACAGATCAGAGGAGATTGAGTACCCCTAAAGACTGGTGTTTCCGGTTCTGGTTCAGGTTGAGGGGGATCGGTTCTTCTAGGAATTCTAACCCAGTTACCGTTTCTATAAACACATCTTAACCGGTGAAGTAGATTTTTATTTATTATGCTAAACCTATCTACTTTTATTACTTCTTCTTCCGGTGGTATTAGAATATCGTAGGCTTTCAGTATTATAGTGATTATACCACTATATGGAAGCATCATGTCTTTCTTAGATAGTTCTAACATGTTTTGTTGGATAAGATAACCAAGACAGATGTCATGTCCTTTCATGATCCAATACATAGTTCCTAATTCTATTTGGCTTACTTCATCATGATGGTATTGTTTAGGGAGAATGATGCTAGTTAGGATATGATGAAGTACCTTAGTGTTTAGTGGTAATAGATGTTCACAACTTTTAGGAACAATCGCTAAATTGGGATTGGCGAAAATTGTTCCTAAGGCTTCAACATATGTTGTCCCAACAGTTTCATCATCCCATGATCCTCTAAAGTAAAGTCCTTTATTTTTTATGGGAATGCCTATCATGTCGCAAATGAGTTTATCCGTAATGGAGATATGTTGTCCTAAGAGATAGGTAGACATTCTTTCTTCTTCATCTACTTGTATATTGTTATAAAACAATCTAACAAGTCTTGGATAGATGGGTTCATTAATTTGTAAAATAGGGAGTAGATCTAGGTTTGCAAACCATTGGATTGTCTCTAAGTCTCTTAGTTCATCTAAATCTACATGTTTTCCCTTATTGACACTTCTAAATTTGAAAGAGGAAAACTTTTCAGTATGATATTTTGAATCGAAAAGGGTAAGATCAAAGTCTTCCACTAATCTCCTCTTCCCTTTGTCCCTTGATGATCTTCTAGACCTCATAACTACTGCTGTTTAGGAGGATAGTAATGAGCAAGAGTAAATGAATCAAAAACAGAATTTAAGGGCTTCTTAGAGAATACCTTGGTGAGATCTTCAAGAGAAGGAGAGATTGTTGATCTTTTGCTTCGAAATGAGGAGTATTTGGGATGCTGTGAGGGGAGAAATGGAGGTGGAGAAGCTTTGGAAGAGTAAAGAGGGGAAGGGAGTGAGTTGGGGTCGGTTCCACCGCCGGCCCTAGCTCGGGTTAAAAGGGGGCAGGATTGCGAGCGGTGTCACCGCTGGCTGGGGCGGTGCAACCGTTTGCAATACGTGATAACCGGAGGTGCTACCTCCAGCTGGGGTGGTGCAACCACTACAGGCAGTGAGCATGGTTCTGACTGCTGTGTGGTCTGATTTGAATGTTTTTGACTTTGAGATGAATTTTTATTTATGGATCAATCAACTTTACTTACGTAATTACGTAAGAATTTTCATTTTAAGATAAGAACTTTTGCATGATCAAGATAGATCTTTTGACGTGCATACTCTCAAGGTCGTACATATGTTTGTGACAAATTGTTCAAGTTGGTAAGCCTTGCAAGTTCATGACAAACTTAGTCAGTTCATGATATAGTTGGATTCGAAAGTTACGAACGGATGAAATCGATGGGTTCGAAAATCCAAAGGATATGTGAAGGGAAAATCATGGGTTTCCAATTCTGAGGGATCAAATGGAATTGTATCCATATCGCATTTGTAATTTTAATTTTCTAATCCTCTTTTTGTTATTTAGGCTAGAGAGCATCACGTGTTCTTTTTGGATCTCGGGTCATGAATATCGAGAATCCAAAGAGCAAGATATTATTTCTTGCTCCCAGCTTATGATGTTTTACGTCTTTACAAGAAAGGATGATTTTTAGGTACCCATTTGCTTTTGGGTGCCTCAAAAATAGATCTACATTGTTTATCATGTTGCATAGAATTTATCATGCTTCCTTTAGGAACCCAAATTAATTTGTTCGGACTAATTTTCTTGAATGGACAATAATGCGTTTTGTGTCTAAGTTTGCAACAAAAGTTGCATTTGCTTTGGTGTCGAACATGTAAGATGGGGCCTTTTATGAAGGTGGTTGGATTTTGGTGAGGACTTCTCACAAATCCGATTCCACTTCTTTTGGGAACGTGACCCTTGTTTGAAAGGATCATGTTCAAAGACTTGCTACCAACCTCAAATTTCTTCAAGGTGTCTTTAAATAGCAAGTTTTCCTTTTGGAGAGTTTCTAGATCATGGCATTTTATGCATGAACCTAAACTATCATGATATTCAGTTTTTAACTTATCAAAATTACAAGTAAGACTTTCATGCTCCTTTTTTAGCAATTTGTATTTTCTACTAATAATCTTGCATTCATCAAATAAGTCATGGAAGGCATTTAATAATTCGTCAAATGATAAATCTGCATCTATTAAATTCATTACCTCCTCCCCGATGGCCATTAAGGCGTAATGAGCAACTTGCTCGGTGTTGGACTCCTCTTCTTCGGACGCGCTCGAGTCATCTCACGTTGCTTTGAGTGCCTTCTTCTTTGATGTTCTATTTTTGACTTGGGGACAATCACTCTTGTAGTATCCCGGCTTTTTGCACTCAGTAAATAACTTGATCCTTCTTGGGTTCAAATTTATTTTTTGTTTCATTCTTAAACTTGTTTCTTTTAATGAATTTTTTAAATTTTCTTGTTAGAAGTGCCAAGTCATCGTCACAGTCCTCATCACTTGAGATTTCTCTCAAGTGGTCTTTTGAAGTTCTAAGTGTCATATCCTTCCTGTTCTTTGGAAGGATGTCTTCTTGCTCTTCATGAGCTTTGCAAGTCATCTCGTAGGTCATTAATGACCCGATTAGTTCTTCAAGAGGGAAGTTGTTTAGATCTTTTACCTCTTGAATAGCAGTGACTTTAGGATCCCAACTCTTAGGAAGGGATCTTAGAATCTTATTTACGAGCTCAAAATCTGAAAAACTTTTTCCGAGTCCTTTTAGACCGTTGACGATATCCGTGAAACGGGTAAACATGTCGCCAATAGTCTCACTCGGTTTCATCCGGAAAAGTTCAAAAGAATATATCAAAAGATTGATTTTTGACTCTTTCACTCTACTTGTGCCTTCGTGAGTCACTTCGAGTGTGTGCCAAATATCAAATATGGTTTCATAAACCAAAACACGGTTGAACTCGTTTTTATCAAGCGCACAAAATAAGGCATTCATAGCCTTTGCATTAAGAGCGAAAGCCTTCTTCTCCAATTCATTCCAATCGATCATTAGAAGAGAAGACTTCGAAAATCCATTTTCGACAAGATTCCAGAGTTCAAAATCCATAGAAATAAGAAAGATCCTCATTCGGGTCTTCCAATAGGTGTAATCCGTCCCATTGAACATGGGTGGACGTGTAATAGAATGGCCCTCTTGGTTTCCGGCGTATGCCATCTTTCTTGGGTTTTAATTCGTTTGAGAGTTAACCCCGCTCTGATACCAATTGTTAGGATCAATAGCACTAAGAGGGGGGGGGTGAATTAGTGCAGCGGAAAACTTTCGACGATTAAAAAGGTGTTCGTACGATAAAAGCGATTTCGGTAGAAAAGCCGATTCGTAAATCTCTTTAACTTGTAATTAAGCGAGATGTAGTTAAAGGAAATCTATGAAGGCAGTTTCCAGTTATGATGAAAGTTAAAATGTAAGCGCAAACTGAAATATGATGTTCATACGATAAAACTGATTTACGTCTAAACGCCGATTCAGAAAATACTAAACTTTAAAACACAATCGTAAATGTGTAGAAAGCAGTAAGCTATTGAGGAGGTTTGCAGTAAGGATAAGATGCTCAAAGTAAATGTAAACCAAGATTTAGAGTGGTTCGGTCAATCTTGACTTACATCTACTTTTGGCTTCCTCCACCAACGAGGTCACCGACGTCTACTAAAGGCCTTCCTTCAATAGGCGAAGGCCAACCACCATTTTACAGTTTCACTCCTTTCCTTTTGACGGGCTTAGGAGACAACCCTTATAGAATTTTCTCTCCTCTCTTTAAAAATCAGAACTTGGAAGAAAAGAGGGAGAATTTTTGGCCTTTACAACAATTTTGATCTCTAAAAATCACATAATAAGATTAGGATTTCGGTGTGTTTTTTGTGC
>NW_027021319.1:62041-92036 GCF_036884655.1 Musa acuminata AAA Group | reverse complement strand
CAAGCTAGGGTGTTCCTCAATTCCAAAGTTCGAATTTGACTCATAAGTACAAGAAGGGACTTACCTCTTGCCCACTATTCCAATTCTTTGAAGACACAACTATGAGGCTGCTAAGGGTGAGTAGCAAACTCAAATAATGGAGTAACCAAAATCAGAAATAAGCATACTTCAAATAGAAAGTCAGAGTCAAAAGCTTTAAAGGCAGACTGATCGGCAGGAAAGCAAGCCCTAGATTAAGTAGTGGCAGGCCAAAACTCACAAGCAAGAAAGAGGGACCAACTACCCCATAAGAAAAGTCTGAGAAGTACTAGTTTGATTCCCGGGTTCCCATAGAAGTATGTTTCATTAAATAAAGGCATTCTTTCCGGTAGTAGTTGTCTTGTAAGCACTAGTTTGAGTTTGAGTTCCGAGCTTGAGTATCGAGTATTCTCGGTAGTGGTTGTACTCTAACAGCAATAGTGAGAGTCTTGCTAGGCAGTGTTTGATTCCCTGCCCACAAGCTTATTATTGTTGGCATTAGTATTTGCTTGTTTACAAGCTAAGTAAGATTTCATAGCAGTAAAGTCAGCCTTGAGATCGGTAAGGTGGAGCGTTACAGATTCGAAGATCAGCAGTTCGATCCTTGCTATCAGTGATTCAATTCTGTTTATTGGTAGTTTCAGAATCTAAGTCGGTGTCGTAAGCCTGTTCGGCACTAGCTCAATTCTTTAACCACTACATTTTACTACTTATTGCAGCGGGGGGATCCCAATATTATCTATTCCTATTTCCATTCTTTTAGTGAATAGCTAGATGCACTAGAGCCTACACCACCTATTGGCCTTATAGCTCTATATTTGTATTAGTAGACTTAGAAACGTATCATGACCCCCCTTTGTGTATCCTTAACCCTTAGTTTGATTATTGATTCCTCCTTCGCTCTGCCATCCTTATGTTAATGAGTTCAACTCTTTTCATTGTTCCTTTCATTCTGTTTGTTCCTTTCATTCTGTATTTACTACCTTTTGAGTTGTTATCTTTATTCCTTTATGGCATTCTTACTTGTGAGTTTGATCCCTATCTCTTGGGGGTGCTCTTACTCTTGGGGTCGGGTCAGATGAAGACACGGGTCAGATCAAGGGTTTACCGCAACTCAGCTATTGACTTATAACTAACTACTCTAAGAACAAGAACAGGGGATTCTACTAGGGATTAAACAAGTGGCTACTTAACCGACACAAGAACGGAAAGAGTCTCTACTGAAGTCGACCTAGACCTCGCAACAAAGGCTTCTACTTACTACTTGCATTAAACAATCACCAGAACTAGGGCAACTTATATATCTGCCACCCAGTAACTCACCAAAACACGGTCAAAAAGGTAGCCAAGGAGTTTTACCTAATAGCAAGCCCATTTGGAATTAGATCTTTCCGTTTTCCCGTGAAACAACTGCCGCTACACATTCTGTTCCTTGGCTCGTTGCAACCTTCTTTTCGCTAATAGATGACCTGATTTCTCTGATCTTTTCACGTTTTCCCGGGATTTTTGAACGTATGGGCAAATCCGCTAATAGAGGACCGGATTCTCATTCGACTTTCACGTTTTCCCGTGTTTTTTGGTAGCAACCCTGTTTTACCTACTGGCGAGGTCTAATTTGATGATCTTTTTATCAAACCCCGTGTTTTTTGGTAGCACTGACAATTTCCCTCCTGAGCCGATCCATTTATCATCCACTTTTGCGTTTTCCCGGGATTTTTGATAGCAAGGTCTACTTAGTCAGTACTGTCGGGATGGGATTCTACTCGAACTTGACTTCCACTTATGCTCTTTGAACTCAGGCTTCCATCTATACCTATGGCTCTGTGAACTCTGTTAGTTAGTGCTTCTGCCTCTCCTCTGGGCTCATCTAACTCTTATCCGACTGTCACTACTGAGTTGAAGCCTTACCAGCAATAGCATCAGTCTGAGGAGCATCAGTATCAGGCTAGTTGCCCTAGCAGCAGTCCCTAACTAATAGCTCTGATACCTTAGCTACATCCTATGCCTACCCGGCTTCATTCTAACTTTCCGTATTCATAGCCTGGAGTGCAATTCTTTACTTCAGTACCTAACTAATAGCTCTGATACCTTAGCTACAGGCTTACTACCCTCGCTTTCAGGCTTGGATGCAGTGGTTCGATTCTATCCCTCCGGAGGTCCATTCCGAGTGCCCCTGGGTTAAGTCTTGGAAGCATGGGTTTGGTTCTCATTGGTGTCTGTTCCATCCTATGCCTTGCTAGCTCCCCTCTTTGACCACCTGGTTGGCATCTTAGTCTTGTTGGTACTGGTTTAAGACCTTAGCGACTGAGTGGAAGCCTGAGCGGCAGCGGCTCTATTCTCTAACTACATAGCTTCATTCTCATACTGCCCCGGTTCAGTCTGTCACTCGGGTGTCGGATAGCCTGTCACTACTGGTGCATTCTTAGTTTAGTTAGCTCTATTCTCTGGCGGTACTGATTTGATTCACCAAGCTACTACTAGACAAACAACTACTAATGTTGTGCGGCAGGAGTTCAAAGCGGTAGCGAGCGAAAAACCCTTAATAAAGATAGAGAAAATGAACCTATATTTAAACCCACTTTTTTCCTTCCTAACTAGTACAGAAAAGGGCCATTAGAAATATGAGTTGTTTTCTGGATTATTTAATATTTGATAAAATTGATTCATCCCATTGGGTTGGATTCTGAAGTCAACTCACAATCTTTCCATTCTTATTGTCTTGCCCGACCCTACTTCTTGAGTTTAACTACCCGACCCCTGAACTAGGCAATAGGAACCCCGACCGTGAACACAGGACTTCCCTCTTTCTAAACTTTCTCCTTAATAAGATAATATATAATTTAGTAGGGGACAAGTACACTGAGGTTATCTTTTTCTTCTTTGCTTAACACAAGCCAAGCCCTACCCAAACCCTAACTAGCAATTAAGTAAACTAAGTAAGTCAACCTACCCACCAAGTCAGTAAACACTTCTTTCCACAAGCCCTGCTGCTGGCGTAAGAGCACATAGTAAGTAAGGAGATTGAACTACCCCAGTTCTGGCTCTTGTTGAAATACCCCCGTTCTGGTTCTTGTTTAAGTGGAATGCCTAGCGCTTCAATTTACGACTTGGACATAGCTTCCCTTATCTTGAGTTTTGCCGATCTCTGACTTGATACAACACCTAGATACCTACAACCTTATGATCTATTATCTCTCTATTCTCTTGCTCCCTTACGTGCCGAGTAAGCTAATACGGAATTTATTCACTGATGTTCTAGTTCTATAAGACAGGAACTTGCCGGGCCGGGCGCAACTCATTCATTTCAATTTGACTCTTGAGCATCACAACAGAAGATCCTTTCTCTGATAACAAGAGCATCGCATTAACCGTGCTGTCAAGACAGTGAAGAGTATTCTGCTACCCAATTGATTCTTTCTTGCTATGAAACGGAAGATAATCTTTATTCATTCCCCATTCTGACTTTCTTGACTTGCTCATAACTCACTACTGGTGCTAACAAGACTCGAGTTAGTGCTGACAAGCCCGTTACTATTTATTATATGACTATAGGATACAACCTATACTGATAATACTATAACTTCGGAACTAAGAATCAAGGAAAGCAGCATAAGATTGGAACAGATAGGAGCAAGGATCGAGCGGGGATAAGTATATTGAACCCATGAATCTAACCCAACTCCTTTTCTGTGCGCTGTTTTCGCCTGTAACTATTTCATTTCATTCTGACTTTGGAGCGGCATTCTTCCTTAAGAGCACGGAGCACCCGGCACTAGCTCGTGTACCCACCATTCTTTATTGCAGTTGTGTTCGGCTACTTGGGATTCAACTCAATATGGGGAATCTCCCTCTCCCCGCCTTGAAGCTGCTTTTACTGTTTCTCGTTCGATTACTCCTGTTTCTAAGCATGGATGTCTACGCTTTATTGGATTCTAACTGCCAAACAAAGCACCCCTTACTTACTTTATTGCCTTTGAGTTAGAGCCTGACTTAAATGCCAGCCAAGTAACTACAAACCAAACTTGAGACTAAAAACATAGCATAGATTCCTCAACTCAAAAGTAAGGCTCGGAAGCTAATATGGAGTATAAGGCTCGGACATATATATGAAGGAGCTAAGACTCAAGCAAGAGGGAACTATATGTTGGATTCCGTATTGCCCCTATGATTCTTGAACTACTGGATTGAATTCCCATACTACTGAGTTGGATTCTGTAACTGGCTTTCAGCACTTGACTTTTCTTCTTTAAACACTGATTTAGATCTTTGCTTTACTGTTTCAAACTACTAGGATATTGCGAGCCTGCCCTTTAATGCCTAGGAGCCTTTATCCCCTTTGCTTTCATTCGACAACTAGTACTTGGAATCCCTTTACTTGTGATAGGGAATTGGACTAGTGCAGCCGGTACTTTCACTCTCAACCAGTAATCAAACTACAACTTAGGGGAATGGAACGAACGGGGGAAAAGAATACACCTGCTGCTAACAATACTATACCTCAACACAGGGAGGAAATCGAATGTTGTGTTGCTAGTGAGACCTTAACGAGATACTTGGGCTGTGACAACAAGGAGAAAACCTGACCTTAGGAATACGGGTACGATCTACTGCATCTAGTATTTCACTATAAGGTAGCATATCAGGTACGATGTAGTGCGTATAAAACACAGAATTTGAGTAATGTTAATCAGAATATAACGTCAGTAATATAGAATGCGACTACTAATATAGAGCTATAAGGGTAGAAGCGTTGTTTATACTGCAATAGCGCCATAGCATATAGAATACAGAGTAGTTGTAGTTACGCGGCAGAGACTATTAGTTGCGCGGAGGCACTAATGTGTAGCGGCAGGAGTTCTTCGCATACCTAGCATAAGTCATATACTTTCCTTCATCCTATACTTATTGTCTAAAACTACCATTACTTATACTCCTTTGCTTTAATGCTGTATTGATAATGCTTTCGTTCTGTAATTCCAGGTTCATTTATATAATATTTCTTAATGTTTTCCTCTAGTAACTGGGGCAAAAAAGAGAGTTGTTATATCACTTTTTGTATAAAAAACTGGTTTTTCGAATTTCCCTTGATTTTGATGAATGAACGATGTTGACTTGACCGATGAATGCGCTTAGCCCCTAGAAGAAGCAAGCAGCCAGCCACAGAGACTTTTGGTTGTTACTAAAGGAATGAATGTGGGATATGATCCACGGAGAACGAGTTCACGACCGATAAAAGAAAGAATGAGTCCTAGGTCGCTCGTGGGCTGATGGGTTCTACTTTAAGATGAGACTATGTGGTTTGACTTTCATAATGAGTCCTGGAACGAACAATGATTGCGAGGTCCAATGGTGGCTCACTGAATGATTGGGCAAATAGTAGCTCTATGTTGGACACTAAGGCAAGACTTAAGGGAAGGAAGGTTAGACTGCATGATAGGATCGCTGTTGTGGTTAGATCGGAAGTGCTGATAGGAATACGACTTACTGCCTTCTTGAACACTGCCTTCCAAGCCCAATAACAAGGATATAGCTCACACACTGGAATTATACTAGTACCGACAGGACCTTAACTCAGAACTCATTCTGGAAATGAGCACCGGAACCTTGCTTTACTGCCTAAATCCTTCGCTTCACCTCCCCAGCTCAGTATACTGCTTCCTTTCTTTTATCCTGAAATGCCCTGTAACTACTGACGCTCTACTGTACCTTAGTCTAGAACTGATGGCTTTGATTCTGATCTTAGGGATAGGGAGCTCCATTCTGAGTAGCTCTAGTTTGATTCTGTGACTTATGAGTTTAAGTCTGTTTCTCACTGGGTTCAGTCCGGGTCAGTAGAGTATCGTTCTTGTTGTTAGGTGTCGAGGGCTAGCTACCCTTGCTTTCGGGCCGAGTATACCCATCATCAGTCTGAGCCTACCCCATACCAGTCTTTGCCTCGGATGTCGGATAGCCACCAAGCAACTACTAGACAAGTCACTTAGTAAGTTACGCGGCAGGGAGCTAAAAGCGCGGTAGGAGCTTAGATGCCTCGTTTAAGCCTTGGATTCATTGGTTGAAGTCTGCCCCCTCCTTGGTATCCACAGCCTGTAACTCCATGGTTTCAGCCTTACAATTAGTTGTTTAAGACTGATTGGTAGCGGGTTAAGGCTTTGATTCACTGGTTTCATCCCTTGTTTGATTCTGAGTCGACTTAGTTTCAGGCTGATCGGATCTAGTTTGATTCGCTGGGGCACTGTTTAGGTCTTTCCCCTAGTGGTTACATTCTGGTTGTTAGTGGTTTGATTCTGATATTGGGAAGTATAGTATTGGATTTACTAGTTGGATTCTTAAACTACCTCTGTGAATCCCTAGTTCAATATAGTTTCTTTAATAATATAATAATGAATTTAGTATGCTTTCTTATACTATGTAAGTACTGAGTCAGAGCCACACAATTCTCTCTTTTATTCTATGCTTAACACAAGCACCCGACCTAGACCTTTACGCCACAGTACTACCAGGATGCAGACTATAACTCTCACAGGAACGGGATCAAACTAAGGATTTGAAACACAAGCCTACCCAACAGATCAAACAAGGGAATACCTACCCACACCCGGCACAAGCAAGTATTTCGTACCTACCCGAACCTACTTCTTTTGTTTGAGCACCCGACCTCCATTACAAGGGGAAAGCCCGGTTGATATAACACTAGCACCCGACCTCAACTCTCACTCTGAACTCTGTCTCTTTTCCCTCTTTCTCCTTCTCTTGCTTCTAAGTCATACTCTTCTCCTTCTCTGGCTTCGGTATCAAAGCAAGTACTTGATTCTTCAACTTACAATAAGGGCAACTACTACTTAGTTCAATTCTGAGCTTTGGTAGTTAGTAGAAGGATTATTCCCACTTTACTTAATGAAGTTATTACAATTCCTGTTTTTGGGGGGGAGGTCAGTAGGAATTCCATCAGTGTCGAGTGTTGCTGTAGAGTAGAAGTGAAAGTAGAAGGAGGCGATTGTGCCGCTCCTCTTTGAGCCTGATTGTCCTGCTTTACGCAAGTGGGTTCGATTCTTCAAGTTGAGAGTGATAGTTCCGTCCTTCTTTTTGCTTACGTGTGAGCTTCGGGAGTTTCCTGTTTTGTTACTTTATGATATCATTTTTGAGGCAGTTCAATAACAGTGATGAGATGCCTAACACGAGCACCCAAGGAGAGGGAGAAAAGTATTCAATCACTTAACCCAGTACAATAGCAATCAGTACCTTAGCGTAGCGTAGTACTTCTTCCTTGAACAGAGCTTCAACAACAATAAATCAGTCTTGTCTTCTTCAGCCAACAAACACCGAGAAATACTCTCAATCAGATGTTTCAGCCTAAAACTAGAAAGATGAGATGGTGTTCAACCGGGATTCTACTCTTACATAGGATTCTTCATCTCTTGGAGACTTTCCGGGAACTTCACCTTCTCCTGCCCCATCCCCATATCCTTCTACACTTGCCCCTATCCACTGATAGTTATGAATTGACACCCGAACCCCCGTACTTGCATTTGAGCCCGGCCCCAACTAATACAGAGAAAACTAGAACTACGCTTGCTGAACCGCTTAACGCTGACTTTGACACCGCTACTTGGGCACTCTCTTCGGCTTCGGCTGATGATCTTTCAACAAAGTGTTCTATTTCTCCCCTAAAAGATCTGAATCTTGTTCCTGTTGCTTGATACCTGCATGAGGCTCATCTACCATACTTCTTTCTCTAGTTTATTTCTTTCTTGATTATATATTTCTTTATTGCGGAGGGGTTTGTGCTAGTGTTTCTATAGCTAGTGTTTCTATAGGAATTAGTCTTGAAAGTCGGAATGAAAGAATTAGTTGACAGCTGCCAGTGGAATACCGAGTGGAAGCCTAAGTGAAGTACCATACTATTTCTACATTTGCTATGAAAAAACCCGATAGTCCTGTCCGAGGTAGGAAATAGAGAAGTAGTTGCTAAGTAGTTGGCTTGGCCCCAGGTGCAAGATAATAGATAGATTCAAATGATGAACTGAAAAGATGGTTTTCGTCTTCAAGTCTTGTTCGGGCAAGAAGATAAGAAAGAGTACTATGCCCCTAGCTCTCCTTTCTGGGTACTTTCTGCGGGTAGCTTCCTTTTGAACCACTGATTATCGAGTCGATTCAGCTTACTTTCCTTACTCCTCATCTATTATTGGATTTTCATCAACTACAGTATCTGCTCTATCCACTTATTTTCCTGACTTTGAATCTACTTCCGGCTTCAACAAAGAATTATGAAACGGAAACTTCTCCTATAGATGAAACTCCAACAAAAGGCTCTTAGCACCTCGCCTTAACCTTTATACTTCACTCCATTCACATAGATCCTTGCTCGAACTCCTTAGAACAATGACTTTCATCCCCTTCTTTCCTTCTTTGACTTATGGGCTTGATTCCCTAGTTCTATTCTCAAATTACTTATATCGATTCCGTGTCTTCCGGTGCTCATTCCCAGTTGCTAGTCCACGAAGACATCAGCCGACATAACTCATAATAAAGACTAGAGATCGTACCAGACCCCTACTAATAGAAGTCTGATAATGACTTAGCCAATTACTTAAGGGCCTTAACCCACTCTAAGTATAGCTATAAGTATGAGTTTCCTAAGGATACCCAATATACTGAAATCAGAAATATACTACCAATAATCAGAATGGAATTAGCGTTTACAAGACCTACCGCTGTGCTAGCGGATCAAGCAGGTACTTCCCAAATACTTATACTCAAAATAAGAGATTGAACTACGAATAGCAGAATCGAGCAGGTACTAATAATACTTACTCTACTAACAGGGAATACGAACACCGACACATAGGACTTGGACTTGAGCCTGGAACAAAGGCTTTTACCTCTACAAACAAGAGAATCTTTCTATAACAAAAGAAAGACTGGAACCGCAGCTTCCGAGCCTAAACCCGCTCATAAGCTTACTCTCCTTCTTACGAGCCTGCCTCCCCCTTCTCTGATTCTGATTAGTACTCGGTTACGCTCTAGCAGAGTCTAATAGATGTATTGGTACTCCAGGATATGTTTAGTATAACATGGAACCAAACAAAGTGCTAGAAGAATGGAACTCGCAATAAGGAATACAAAAAGCACGAGGCTAGTGCCAACAATACTATAGCTCCGACTCTGAATACGGAATCCAACCTTTACTAGAAGAATGGAACTGGTGTTGACAAGAATCGCACTTAGGAGAATAGGGAATTGAACCACTGTCTAACAGGCTTACTTTACTGGGTTTCACCCTAACACTGCTGTCTCTATGCTTAGTTTCTACTCTGCAACTATGACTGATGAGACTGTAGCTGCTGAACCTTACTCTTACTTGTGTGTTTTCGTATTGTACTGCTCACTGAGTGCTTTAACTACTTATTCTCTGAATGGAACTACTTACGGGCAAACAGACTCGAAACTGCAGCTAACAAGAATGACCCTACAAAAATAGGGAATTCAATACAGGGTAAGTCAAGTATACTAGACTTATTTCCTTGAGCTCCCTTCTTCTCTAGTAACTAACTTCGGGCTTACTCAACACTCTAGCCTCTTCTTCTTAGTATGATCAAACTCTCCTTTCATTTGCACCCAAACCCAGGAATTGTAATAACGCGGACTTGAAGAAGCACACCGCTCTAAGCCAACAAAGATTTCTCTGACCCGGCATCTGATCCGGACTCTTAAAGCAGGGGAACTCGACAAGCACCAAAAGAAACCAGACTTGATACTGATAAAGAGACTTCTTATGCAACTGATCTAGCTCCTAATACTTAAATAGGATTCCTTTCGCTTAGACCTGCTCCTTATGAAAGGCAAGAAGATCACAATCTCTCTGGCAATTCTCCACCACACCTCGATACCGCACTGCTTCCTCATACTCGCACCGAACCCTCACTTTCTTCACTCTTTGACTACTCTATTATTTGATTTAGGATTCCATCGCTATTCATAATAGAAAGGAGCACACATTGACCTTTTATTGGTATGGCTTCCCAGTGAATTGCTCTCTCTGTGCGCTTAGCTTTCTTCCAATACATCATTGAATCTTACCTTTAGGCACAACTTATTGTTCTCTTGTACCAACTCCAGCTCCTCTAAATAGTCCTATTTTTCCTCCCAGCTTTCCAGGCAAGGACATTCTCCACGACAACTAAGGTAAAGAACAGAACTTAACGCTTCCCTTTCAGGTTCCCTTGCTGGTTGTAAATACACTGCTTCCCTTGCTGACCTAGACCTTACCTTTGAGTTCACCCCCACCCTAACAAGTCAGTTTACCACCCTAACAAGCTAGTCAGTAAACCTGCATACCCTAGTAACAGAGGAATTCCACAAGTGAGAATGAAAGTAAGTGACTTGGCTTCCTTTCTTTTGAGTACAAGGCGAGTCGGGCAACCCTTATTTCTTTCCGGATCCTTATCTTGTTTCCGCTTATGTAGCTGACTCGAGAACGGATCTCGCTTATGCTTCTATATGAGATGAAACACGGGATGAAACAGCAACTGGTCATTCAGCTTCTGCGGATTCTCTTGTTTACAAACCTTTCCCATATTCTTGATCTTGTTTGAGACTATAGTCCACTCATTCGGATCCGGATCCAGCTGATTCTAGAGTCGATATCTACTTTACCTCGCACAAGAACTCTACTATACAACTTGGAGCTCCTGGCCTACTTTCTTTCTTTCTCACTCCTTACCTTCCCTTGCGGTCTTCTAAACTTGGCTTTCTAACAGCTTTTTCCTTCCGTTGGGCCAGCGCCAGTAAGTGACTTGTCTATACTTGTATGCTTGCCCTTACTTATATTCTTTCTTTCTTTCTTCCTTCTCCTCGAGTAGCCTGCCTTATTATCTTATATCTTATAGGGCGAATTTACTAAATTCAAGAAAGCGATAATCTCCACTCCGCACCATATCTCTCTTGCTATCCTGCACTGTGCCTGTTTTTTTCTATACTAGTCATTTATCTCTCTTCGAAGAGCCAGACGACTTCTTCACTCCTACGCTATGCTCCTCGGCTTTCTTTAAAGCCTTGTTACTCCCAGCAGTAAGCTTTGAATTCAACTAGCCAAGCGGAGATCAATCCTTTGAAGGGAATGAATCCGCCCTTATCTCTGAGTCGAGAAGGATTTCCATCGCTGACGAACATGAAGCACAAATCAATTCCAGGAGAGGGAAAACCCTTCGATATAAGGAGTGAGACTATACCAATTATCTATGAAAGCCCGTGTTTTTGTCCGACCTTCTTCTTTCTAAAGGCAAGGCCAGCTACTTTTCCAGGAAAGAGGAGCCCACTCACTGTGGAAAAGAATGCCTATTCTCATTTGACTCGCATAGCTTATGCCCTATTGTGCTTATCCCCTTGGCCTAGCCCTGCCAACGATAGAAGTATTCCGGTACTAAAAGGAGAATTGGATTCTTTAAGAGCTTTATGCCTACGCCTAATTCTTCACAGCACCGAATCCGCCAACTGATGTTGCTTCCCTTAACTAAAGCATGGAACCTTACTTAAGATTTCAGAAGGAACATATTATCATTGTGAGGAAATCTGTTTCGACGACTGTCAAATTCCCCCCCTATTCCAGTCCAAACCTGCTGACGGAATGCAATGCTTAGAAAAGCTGCAGATCCATCTAGCAAGAAGAAAGGATCCAGAGAGTGAAACAATAGGATCTACTCGCACTCAATGGGAAGAAGGGCAAAGACAAGATGTGGAAATAACCTTTCGCAGGAATGATGCTCCTCACTGTGAAGGCACTCAAGCGAGCCCACAATCATTTCAGCCTCCAATCTTATAGGCAGCTTGTTTCGCTCAGATACACGATAGATAGATAGTCAAGCCGGTGAAGAAAGAGGGACTTCTGTCTCAAATACGGAATCCAAGACGGACTTCTTTCTAAGACTGATTTCCTTCTAACAGACAGAGTATATCAATTTCTCTATAATATGGAAATTACGAATCAATCCTTCTCAATAGATTGTCTATATTAATTAGGGTTAAGGTGCTGAAAGCCTTTTCCTCTCTTTCGAAAGCTCTACTATAAGAGAAGAGAATCAATCTAATCCAATAAGTATCAAAAAAAGCCTTTGGGATTGCTGTATAGCTCAGAAAGCTCCATTCAATATCTCACTACTATCGTCATTATGTAAGCTAGGCTCGAGGGCGCTCTCGGGACACCTTATATTCCCCTTCTGACTTTAACTAATCGAATCCTTAACTTCTCTCTTCTTTAATCGGGCTTTATTTCCCATTGGATTGTAGGTCATTAATTCTTTGATCCATAAGCTCTGGCGGGATATTCAGCAATAAGCTCTCTTCACGGCCTTCAATCACTCTCTCAAATCAAGCTAAATCCGGCCGCCCTAAATACTGGAATTGAGGAAGGCGAACACAGGACTTCCCTCTTTCTACAAATACTCATCAAATCAGGACTACCACTACTGGGGATGCAACAACTAATGAAGGGCTCGGTATTCCACTGGCAGCTGGAAACTACACCTCTACTCTGGCTCATCTCATAAACTATGGCTATCATCTAATCTAACTCTGGCTCATCTAACTGAATTCTTAAACCACATAGCAAGTAGGCAAACTAGGTAAGCAGAGGCTTAAGAGGGAGACAATAGGAAGTGGGCAAGAAAGGATATGACACCGATTTCATTGCCTGGGAAACAGGTATTCCACTTGCATAACTTCTTCCGCTGGGCTTACTCCTGACTTCGGGCTTACTACTAACTACTGACTTCGGGCTTACTACTGACTCAACAGGCACTGCTTCATTCTATATTATCTTATTATAGGAAATCCAAGATCACTTCATATGGGTTTGATAGCAATTCATAACTTCTTTACATATAGCTTGGCTTCAAAGCCTCTCTTCTGGCTACAACTACTGATGCAACTGAATCCGGCTACTATACCTCTGCTATGGCTCTCATCTAATCTAACTCAGGCTACAGCCACGACACGACTACTGGACTGGCACCCGATACTACACACATAGGTGATACTACTTCACTCTACTACTAATGGGAATTAGGATTGAGCTCCCCTTTCTTAGTAGCAGCAATAGTACCAAGTCCTGTCTTCGTAGATGTTTTCAGCGCCCAGCTCATTATTGTAAGTATATGAAATGGATTCTCACTTTATAGGGAAAGTCTCCTACTTCTCCCTTTGATTCTGCATTGACAGGGTTATTCCATGAGGACCAGCTACTTAGTGAACTTCCTTATTCTTTGTTTAGGCCGGATAAGCACTAGCTAAAGGATGAGACGCACTTCGTATAGTCTAGTGAGTCACCTATAGGGTTAGAGTAGTAGTTTGTTTGGACTTAGCTCATTCTTAGGGATACCAGCAGCACTCTTACTTAATAGATGCGATTAGCCCCCAGTAGTAAAGCCATAGTTGGTCAAGAGAAGGTATTGTTAGCCCCAGCTCAATTCTGAGTATAGTATGCCCCATCCTCGATTGATAAGTTCTCTTCAGTATGCCCATTACTCTTATCCGTAGTGGTCGATTTCTTATACTTAATCGTTTTTGTCTTAGACAACTTAGGTTCATTCTTATCGGCACCCCTCACTTTATACCTGCAATACGGAGTTGTTATACCTGCAATACTGAGTTGCTTGCCTATTACTTGAGAGTGGCATTACTCTTAGGCTGCTATTTATTATCTGATTCCTCTTAGGCTGCTATTTCTTATTTATGAGAATGTATTAACTTATTCTCACATACCTAGCTCATGATTATGTTTCTTACCTTTCAATCTTACCTGCCTGTTCTGTTGCTAATACGACTAGCTCGATTAAGCCTTTCACTCCCGGGGTCTATCGGAGGTTTGCAAAGGGTAATCAGCCGGCGAGTCGATTTAGTATAGTAGTAACCTCAATCCCTCTTCCCTAGGCTTTGAACAAGACTTCTTCTTTGTCTTCTTATTCTGTATGAGTGCTCTTTCCTTCCCGCTTCAGATCTTCCTTCTTCTATGGTCTCTCTACTTCCTCTTTGAACTCTTTCTCCTCTACCTATGGCAACAGGCAACTATTCATTTCACCCTGCTGGCAACAGATACGGAATTGCACTCAAAAGTAGGGTCGATAGAAGAGGTATCGATCTGGACTACTCGTATACTACTTGGACTACTACGAGTTGAAGGGTTAGACTTTAGACCAGGCAAGCAACTACTAATGTTGCGACCAAGCAACGGGACAAACAACTACTAATGACCAAGTAACTACTACACTGTTAGTGCAGAGGTTATACTCCTTAGTTCTATTCTGATTCTTTTACTACTGATGCAACAGGACCAGTAGCCGAGTACCGATTATCTATATCTACTAATTGAGATTTAGCTGTTACTAATTGAAGTTAGGCTATCAGAACTCTTACCTTCTCGCTTCCAAATCCCTATTCTTCTCCAGACACTCACTCCTTTGCGGCGGTTAGCTTCCGGGGTTTTCTCAAATAAATGAGGATTTCTGGGCCCTCAACACTTCCTTCTGATCTCGTAGACTTAAATGGAACTACTTATTATTGAGTAGACTTAACAAGAACTAGGCGAACAAAAACACAATAAGGACTTACCTGTGAAGAAAGATATTATCACTGCAAAAGCTAATGCTGTTCTACTTTAATCCCCGGCGGTTTGTCGACGAGACTCCTACATCTGCTGGAACTCCACTTTCTGCCCCGTACTCTCCTTGAGGTGGAAGTTAAGAATTAAGATGGAATATCTCTTGCATATGGTGTAGAAGCAAGCTAAGACAAAGAACAGAACCTCTATTGTAGACAAAGACAAGAACAGGCCTACCGCTACAGCCTTTCACTACAAGGCTCCAGCCTTACATTCTTGAGTCGTAGGGTGGTTGGTTCGCCCCCTAGAGGTGAGCTTCAAACCAAAACTCCTGACAAGCTGCTGACTCCGGACTTGTTTAACTCAGCAGCAAGTACGGAGTAATCTATTCAAGGAGTGAGTCAAGTAAGGAATAAGCCGTTAGGTTACTCTCCTTAATTATAGGTGCATTCAATTCATAATCCAAAAGTCTTTTGCACTTACATTCCATTCTTATGCCAATATTCTCTTTTCTCTAGCTAGCACCCCGATCCATAAGCAAGAAAGCAATGCTGGCTGTGAGTTTGTTACTGTATTCCATATTAGTTACACGCTCTTCAAGATTCTTTTGCACTTAGATATTCTTTAGAGTCAGCAGTCGTCATATGTTTAGATATTCTTTAGAGTAAGGTAGACGACGATATTCTTTCAAGCAAGCACAACTCACAGAACTCCACTCGTAGACTTTTGAGCTAGAGCGGCACTGACACTGATAAAGCGACTTGGACCACACCTCGCTAAAGAATACTGCACTTGGTTATAACTGGCTTACTTGTCTGCTTGCCAGGCTTGTCACGCTCTGCTTGTCTGATTCATTTCTGAAGAGAGCGTCACTTTTGAACTCGAATTTCTGAAGAAAGAGAACGTGTAACATACGGAACAAGCAACGGAACAGTGCCTATAAAAGATTCTGGCACTCCACTCAATCTCTCTCTTGATAAGTTGGTGCGAGTGCGAAGCCAGAAGTTCATCATCGTCTCAGCACTGAAGAAGGATTACTGATACTAGAGCCTAAGGTTAAGAAGGAAAACTACTACTATAAAGCCTATCAAAGGTTTGTTTAGAAGCTAATCTACCTCACTAGTACGAGACCGGACCTAAGCTCTTGGTATAGTGAGCCAATTCATGCATAGACCGTAAGTTCCTCATTGTAAAAGGAGTTATTAAGATTCCGGACTAGCTACAGGCATCTACTGCTAAAGAAAGAGATCCATTATGCTAACCATGGTAACTTGTCACTAGAAGCTTATGGAGATGCGGACTGGGGCGTATAGATTCGGTAACCAAAAGCCTTAATTCAAATAACAGAGAAGAAAATCCAAGAAAAGAATGGAATTGAGGCGCAGGTTTGAGTATAGAAGTAAAAGAATCAGAGGTTTTGTTCAAGTCAGAGTAGCGTCGTTGCTGAACTAATTCAGACACACCCCCGTTTGGTAACTACACATCTTATCTTGTCGCGGTTGGTAATTAAACATCTTATCTTGTCCCGATTGAAGAGGATCCCACAACTCCAAAGTCAGAAGCATGTTAGAACTTTTTCTCACAATTCCTTCTTATTACTATTTATGCTTTCGTCGAGCGGCAGGGAGCTTAGGGACAAGCAAATACTAATTAAGCTTGTGCAGTTGAATCCTATTTAGAAGCTGTTTCCAGAGATGCTGTATCTTTATGAAATTCTATACCAAGTGCTGAGGCGTTCAGTTTAGCGAGGAAAAAGGGATGCAGTGTGTTTCAATTCCGGAACTTATATTATATGAGGATGCGAAAGAGAGTGAAATTCCCGATTTGATCAGTGCTCGATAAGAAATGACTGGTTGACTTTACCGCTATAATCAATTCAAACGAAAAGGTCAGAAACGGAATCATTAGCTAGCCAGGTATATTATAGAAGAAGGTCACCTCCCATGCGCTCTTCTCTTAACTAACCGGCTCTTCTCTTAACTAACCGGCTCCTCTCTTAACTAACCCTGTACGTGCTCCCCGACTTTCAGAATGAAACATTGTACTAAAAGAATGCAAGTAAGAAATAGAAGAATAAAATAATGATTCAGTTGGGGGCTTGCCCGAGATGCTTTCCCGAGTAGTGGTCGACCGCTGCTTAGCCTTGTTCAACTGATTGTCCCGCTCTAATTCCTTGTAAAGAATACGAGTTAGTTGAGTTAGCCGTTGCGCGTAAGCTTATTGACCCAGACCCACGTAGCGATAAAGTATAGAGGAATAGTCTAGAGGTTTAGTCGAAGTTAACCGAGTTGTACTTCAGTAGAGTTACAGATGAGTTGTACTTCAGTAGAGTTACAGATGAGAAGTCAACAAGCTACGGAACAAGCAAGTTCCAAAAGAGAAGCTCAAGTTCTAACGTGAGTGTTTGCCAGCGCAAGAACAAGTAACGGCGCTATAGGAAGCAAAGCAAAGACAATAAGGCTAAAGAACTGGTGCAAAGACAATAAGGCTAAAGAACTCGTGCTTACGTTAGAGAGTTTTGGGGTAAGCAATGAGAATTAGATAAGGGATAATAAGAGTTCGGAGTGAGGAAGCAACGACGCGTTTAATGCTCTTACTTGCTGGTGCTTATTCTAGTTTCATCTTACTAGTGCTTATTCTAGTTTCATGCTCTCTCTTACTTAACTAGTGCTTATTCTAGTTTCATGCTCTCTCTTACTTCCTAGTGCTTATTCTAGTTCCGCTTGTTGGGCTAGGTTAATCTATTCTATTGGTTGTCATCAGATTCTTTTCTTCAATGAGACTTTCCCTAATTGATTGGATTACCCTGGCCTGGCCGACGATAACTCTCCTTAGCGCCCAGCACTTTTCGTATAACTTCTTGGCTTGCTAGCTGCTTTTCCTATAACTTGGCTTGCTCCTGTTTGTTTTCGGGAGTTCCAAGTTTCGACCTTATATATAATCATCTCTTTTCTCATGCATCGGTTAAGCGCATATAAGAACAGTTCTCGTTGGCTGTAGTTCATAAGTCAAGTAGATAGAAGCTCTGCTCACGTAACTCCCGATGAAGAAAGCACTCTGTTATCGACCCGAACTCTTCTTTCAGTGAAGAATGGAATTGTGAATTACCCGCTTCTAAGCCGTAACTTCCCGTAGAAATGCATTCTTATCCTCTGTTTTATACCTTCCCTTCCAATGAAACTAGAAAGTCATATAGTAGTTCCGGGTTGATGCTCAATTGACCTCTCCCTCGCAAACCTAGTAGTGCTTCTTCACAAACAACCCTAGCCTAACTAGTAAGATCTAGTACAGTACAAAAGGCTCGTTTCCAGCCCCTTTATAGTAGTTGTCCAAGTCATCTATGCGAGGCTTTTCCGCAGGGTTGCTAGTAGTAGGTTTGATTCTTTTGTTTGATACCTTCTCCTGTGCCTGTTCGAGTGATAGTTAGTTCGGGTTCAGGGCATTTGTAGCAGTTGCCAGAGGTATAGAAGAACGCTGTTACTAATTTCATAGGTAGAGTGCAGAGTGACTTGGCCCAGTAGAGATAGGTTAGAGTGCTTGTTGAATCTCCGTGGAATCCGTATCCGTGTTTGTTAGCGCAAGGAGAGGACTATACTATCAATCCGGTATTGCAGTTCAAAAGTAAGCAATTGACCTTATTTGCCTTTTGAGTAGTGGATTTGCTAGTTGAAGACCTTTCCCCTGTATCTTAATAGTTAATAGAGTTATATCGGAGAGGAAAGAAAAGAGAAGATAAAGAAGGGCATATAGAGTAGTACCCGTACCCTTGAGTGGAATGATTTGTTGAAAGTTACGTTCTTGCCCAAACTAGCAGTATCATAGCCAGGTCCTGTTCTCAAGTAAGTTTATGAATTACCTGTTGGAGTGGAATCGCTCTTGTCGAATTCTTCTCTTATTAAGGAAAAATCAAGGATAACGGAACTGGGTTGGCCATTAGAGGAAGTATTTACTGGGTTGGTAGCTTGTCTGCTTGATTATACATTACTTGTCAGCTTGTTTCTGACTTATTAGTGGAACTCTCCTACTATTCCAGTGCTCGTGCGCCTCTTGCCAATCCATACTCCACATTAGCAGTTGTTTGGACGTTATCCATTGCATCTAACTCTGGATCTGTATCGACTACAAAAGGGTATGCAAAACCCTATCAAGGGGAATTGAGGAAACGACCTATCGAAATACAGACTAGTTCTTAGGATAAGAATGAAGTTCATTGTTGACAGAGTGAGGGTCGGGTGTGAGTGAAAGTTGACAGTTCCTGTTCGAGTGTAGTATACGAGATCAGATGCGGTAAGTCAGTTCATTTTGCCAGTAGTTGATAGTAGCTAGTTTCATTCTGCCTTTCCTACTCAAGAGCACTAGCACAAGAAGGGTAGTTACCGATCCTAAAGATATAGGCTTGAAATGCATTATATCGATTCGAAATCATTCCTTGGAAACCCTATTCTTACCGGGTAGTCAACAGCAGCCGAAGATGGATCCAAAGCTTAATCTGGATACGGATTAGGATCATCTGCTGTGTGAGGAAATTCTGTTTCTGGTCAAGGTCCAGTATAAAGTGGAGTTCCTAGAGAGAAAAGTAGGCCAGTTCAAGTTATAGGTGAGGAGTGACAAATGAATTAGGATCAAAAGCGGAATCAAGATAATAGGGAGTAAGGCTTAAATGGCTATATGGCTTCCAAATGCTTTTTGAAACGTATGTTGATTTAACTAATAGATGCTGTGTGAGGGCGACCCTATTTACATAGCGTTCCTGAACACATATTTCGGGGCGGGCTGATTTCCAAATGTGTGATCTTTACCTTTTTGGGGGTGATAAAGGTCATAGCATTGGGTCATCCTTTTTCGTCGAATGTCCTGGACCCGATTGGAATCAATCCGTTTTCAAGCAGGGCCGGGAGAGAACAAAAAGAAGGATCAAAACATCGGAAACATCGAAAGCCTTTCTGAACCGAGGCATGCCTCTGGAAAAAGCATCCGTTTGCACGAGGTGGAAGCTTCTAACGTAACGTAGCTGGACAAGGTATCTAAGCATAGCAGAAACCAAAGTTCTCTAACGAAATACATCATCCCATAAACGAGCTTGAAACTAACCCCCTAACTGCTATAAGAAAGGAATACGATAACCGTAGAGAGAAGGCACAGTTGCATGAAATCAAGTGTGGTCAATCCTCTTTGTATATGCCTATGGTACTTATGGACTTGGCGAAATAAGAGCATCTTTTCTCCCGTTTACGAGTTGATTCAAAACCAATACATCAAGTGATAGCTAGAGCGCTTCTTTCTTTTCTTCGCCTCTTCTCGTTAACCTCGTTAACTAAGCAAAAGAATCCAAATAATAAGTTCTAGATAGAGCCAAAAGAATCCAAATAATAAGTTCTAGATAGAGCCAGATTATGCTCCTCGAATTGTATTTGCTGCTGGCTCTTGCCTATTATATAAGTCATGCCATTCTGGTCTTCCGGACTGTAGGTCTCTATCGAAATAACAAGCGGAGCCTCGGACTATGACACTTTGGCAATTGGAGCATCTTTCTGTTGTCCCATGTTTGGACCTACCCTACGGGGAACCGACTAGTCACCTGCTCTGCTTAGTTTTCATAATATCTGGAAGTAGGCTTTCAGCACCTTTGTCGTTTACTGCGCGAACTCATACGCAAACTTTGATGCTAACTCGAATGATGTCTCGGGAGAATTCCCTTTTCAAGCACCTGCAGGACTGGATCCTCGGACGACATTAAAAAGAAAAGCAATCTCGAGAGTTTACCAAGGATGGGAAATCTACTCTATAGACTGATGCGGGAAAGGCTGTTTAGAAGGAAAGGAGAAATGTTATCAATTTATCATAGGTTCTAAGTGATCCATTTCGTGTCACGTCGTCCTATCTATAGAGTCAGAAGGCATATGTTCCAGTCTCAAATCTATACTCAAACTACCAATATCGATATTTGGAGTATAGTAAAGCTCCGACTCCCTTATTTCTTTGAAACGTCCATTGGTCACATAGATTACTTCGTTAAGGAAAACTGCTTGAAAAGTGCTCATCTCTTCGTTCTCCTCCTTATGCTAATGCGAATATCCCGTTTTTGGTTATGAAAGAGAAAGATATGTATCCTGCCCCACCTCTCTTTAGTGCTTTAGTGACTCCTGCCCCACCTCTCTTTCTTTAGTGCTTTAGTGACTCCTGCCCCACCTCTCTTTAGTGCTTTAGTTAGTTGATAGAGACCAGTACAGTAGGAATAGGCAACTTCTTTGAAAGTGGGGAAGCATTGTTTGGTGAGACGGGCAAAAAGAATCTGGGATGGAACAAGTACAGTAGTTCCTCAAAGACATGGGTCATTGACAAAGGGACCGCAGACTACATTAATTCCGCTAGGCTAAGAGACCAAAGACTCCACTTCAGTTTACAGGAAGAGATAATTACTAGAGCAGTTCCAAATACTAGCACTTGATTGAATTCCATCAAACGCCCAGCCTAGTCTGATTGAAAATAGGCATTTTGCGTAAGAAAGGGGCTCAGCTGGAAGGTCAAGGAAAATGGATAAGGTATAGCATTGCCGGTGGGAAGGAAAGACTAGTGTTTAGCAATCTGGGTGGGAAGGAAAGACTAGTGTTTAGCAATCCTAAGGAACTAGCTGCTGCAATTGAAATAGAATAAAGTTCCGGAATTAGCTCTTTGTTGAAGGCATAAGCGCTGCTATTGAATGCTTTTATGGCCTTACTCTTTTCCTTTATCACTGTTGAATCCAATCTTAGAAGGAAAGAAGTGAACAAGGGATGACTCCATGAAAGGGCTTTGTTTCTCTTCTCTATCCGCATGTCGTCCAGTGGGAGCATGTCTTACTGTGGGAAATGCCTTACGCCGTCTCTGAGGCTAATACCCGCGCAATAGAGCAATCAATACTCTTGACCGACAGGAGCTCTAGTTTGAAAGGACTTGCATTTGCTCTCCGGCCAAGAGAAAGACTAGTTATGGTCCGGTTCTGCCTTTGACCGCTGATAACTTGTTTTACAGCTTTGGAATACCTTAACTTCTTCTTCTGCTAATATCGGAGTCGGATGCCGAATAAAAGGATTGAGTGCCTGACTTTCTTTCTTCTGCTCGGTACGCTTAAAAGGAAGGGGTGTATCATCTGCAAATTCCATAAGGTTAGGACGGACACTGCTTATTGCGGAGGAGCCTCTAGCTCACTATGATTACCCCGCGGATTCCATAATTGCTCCGCCACCGGTATAATAGAAAGAAGCGATGTTCTAGTTTAAGGGCACGTCCTACCTCCCTTTTCCGTCCAATAAGACCTTCCCACTCCTGATATGTACTATTGCTTGAACTGCAAGACTCTCGGATGTTAAACCTGCTAATTGCCTAATAAAGTTGATTGGACCAAACAAAGGAAAAGTTCAGTAATTACCCCGATAGGTAATGATAGGTCAGTGAACAGCTGGGGAATTAGCCCTTTTTCACGGGGTTTCGTGGCAGTGTAACAATTTCTATGCCAGTTTAGGAAAGGAAGTCGACTTGCAACCAAAAAGACGGGGACAACTTGTTACAATATCGATGTCAGTCTACGAAGGAAAAGTTAGTGACAACGAGCCAAGTAACGGCCAAGCAACAATAGTAGTAAAGAGGAAATAAGTGGAATCCGTTCTCATATAGTAAGTCAAAGAATAGAGTTTACTTATTTAAAGAAGATAGAAACTAACCCAGTGCTTAAAGAAGATAGAAACTAACCCAGTGCTGTGGGGCTCTCCCTCTCGCCACTCCTTATAGTGGAATTGAATTGAAGAGGGCAGGTCGGGTCAGCTGAAGGTGGAATCCCTTTTGTTTAATACGTGTACCTGCTTCATTCTTATAACCTCTTGTCTAATTCTAACCTTCATTCGGTATACCTCGACTCTGGCAACACCGACACTCGAGCCTGTAATGGATGAAACCCCGAACCTACCTCTACTATGGCTCTCATCTCATCTCACTCAGGTATTTTATTTAATATGACAACTAGAAATCTTATCCGCTACATATACAGATGATAACAACTAGAAATCTTATCCGCTACATATACAGATGAAACAGGACTACTCTACAATACCTCCGGCTCACAGAGACATAGCAAGTAGGCAAGCAACAGTAGGAGTGAGCTCAAAAGTCAACAAGGAATAGCTCCCCCTGCCTCTATCTCCTCTGGCTCTCATCTATCCAACTCTGGCTCTACTTTCTTCATCGCCAACCGTAATAGAAGTGACAACTGGTTCTTCTCAAGAGATTGAGTACCTTTTCTAAGAGGCTTGTATTTGATATTACTTGTTTCTATGCGCTAGAGAAAGTACGTACCTGTTCTTTAATGAATTTGTAGTGTATACCTTAACCATCTTCCGTAGCGAGCGGTTGGCAAAAGTGACCAATTGAACTCCTGGTGCTCTTCTCCGGTCTTCCACTCTGCTATTCTGATATAACTACTATTAACTATGTGGTCTTCTACTCTGATATTCGAATTCTCTACAAGGTACAGGTCACCAAAGACAGATGAAAGTCAAACACCCGGGGCGCGAATAGCTTCCCTTTCTTTCTAAACAAGAATATCTCTTTAAAACAAGAATATCTCTTTCCGATCTCAACTCTCACAAGAACAGGACTACCTGGTATTCCAATAATCATAACAGACCTCGCGAACAGCCTATCATCTATAATACCTGGGTTCAGTCTAGCTCCCCTTGCTTTAAGTCTGCCTAGACACCGTATCAGTCTTTGATTCACTGGTTATAGCCACCAAGGCACTACTAGACAAGTAACTGCACCAAGTCACTATGTTTGTTGCGCGGTAGCGAGCGAAAAGACTACCTAGCTCAATTCCGAGCACTGGTTCTGGTAGTAAGTAGTATCAGTCTTGCTTGCACTGCTTTCAGGCTTACTACCTAACAGATCAGTCTGAGTAGACCTAGCAGCAGGCTTACTACCATTAGCTGCAGACTTGGATTCACTGGTTGGTGTCCGAGTAGCCCTGGTTTGAGTCTGGTACATACCTATAACAGATGCGGGCAATCGGTTGGCTTACAGGGAATCAGCAGCACCAGTATCAGCCCGAGCATACCTAGCTTCCGCCTCAGTACCGGTTTCAGGCTTAGAGTTGACTGTTGCATTCTTTGATTCACTAGCTAATCTCTGCCTCAGTAGCACTGGTATCAGGCTTGCTAGCACTCGTTCCATTCTTATACTGACTAGTTTGATTCTTGGACTCGGGCCGGATAGCCTGTGACTCCTTAGCTGCAGTCTCGTTGGCACTGATTGAAGCCTGCTCGGTGTGGGTTGAAGTCTTTCCCTCATTAGCATCAGTCTTAGTAGCAGTGGTTGGATTCTGAGTATACATAGCATCAGTCTTACTATCAATACAGAGCCTCAGTCTTACTATCAATACAGAGCCTCAGTAGCACTAGTATCAGTCCCATAAGCTATACGCCACCGTTTCAGGCTTAGTAGACACCGTTGCATTCTTAGTACCAATACCTAGCATCAGTAGACACCGCATCAGCCCGAGGAACACTGGGTTAAGCCACCAAGGCACGGGCCAAGTGGAGTTTGAGGCCTTGGTCGTTAGTCGTTGGTTAGCTCAATGCCTTAAACTGTCTTTAGCTTCCTACTACTTTACTAACTTCATTACTGTTGGCTGTATTCGAAGTCATAGGTATTCGACATACTAGATTGAGACTATGTGCACGAATCGCTTTGTGTGGTAAGAGAGGGAAGCGTCGCTTGTTAGAACCATAAAGATGTAGCTGACCAAGCAAGTCTGTAAGTTCATGAACCCGGGGTAGATGCTCTAGCCACTTCCTTCCTAACTTAAGCTGCTAGCTAGTTCCATTTTAGTAGCAACTAATACACTAACCCGCTATGAAAGCTTTCCAAAAATATCCCAAGCCTTCGGTGAGAGCATTCCACCAACCAAACAAAGAGCGATGGACACAGAGAGATTACGGTTTCTATGGGAAAACATCTTCTTTGAATTGAAAGGAAAGAGGGATTAATGCACAATGGTAAGCCTTCCTTTACTAACCTACGGTAAGGAAATAGAAAGAGAAACTATTTCAACGAGGTTCAATTCTTCCATGATAGCTTCCCATGGTTTCAAGGGGGGTTGCCTTTCTGGCTCCGTGCATACTGGGATGAATCTTGTGTTTTCGATTCTAAGGTAAGGGACCCAGGCATTATTCTATAATTAATGAAAAACACTCTAAACTATAATCAATGAAATCATATCTATTCAACATCTGAGAAATATAGTAACAAAACACCTTTCCTTATTTGACTTATTCTATAATTGGAAATATGTGAAATAGATATAAATCCAAAATGCCAAGGTCGTCTGTCTTATGAAAAACGAGAATTATGACTTATCTTCTCTATCACTTCACACCTCGGAACGCACTGTGAGATTTATGTCTTTCTTTATAGATAGATAGAAATGGAGAGAAAGGCGCCTTTTACATCTTCTTAACCCGAAATGGCAGAGGATAGGAAAGGTTCCTTTATTATGGTACTCCCGGGAACTTCTCCTGTGGAGACGGGGTGGGGCCTGTTGCTCAGAGGATTAGAGCACGTGGCTACGGTGTTGGCGAATCCCTCCTCGCCTACAATCTGACCTTTTGGTTTGGACCTTTCCCTCAGGGGTGTGGGTAGGAAAATGGATAGCGGACGCAAAGCTATTGAACTTGGTTTGCTATGGTCTTTCTTTGTCGAAATGGAATGGCCTTACTACTGATTTGGATTTCTCATGAAAGATTCGATCATTACATATTGTAACCAATACCGTAATCAGCATATTTGTTACTCCCCAGAACTCTTGTAACCAATACCGTAATCAGCATATTTGTTACTCCCCAGAACTCTTCCTCAGCCAGGGAAGAATTGCAGAGCAAGTATTTGTATTAGTGGCATAGCAAGCCTTCCTCGCAAGTTAAGTATTAGTCGCATAGCAAGCACAAGTCTCAAGTATTAGTGGCATAGCAAGCACAAAGGCTTTTGGACAGAATAACAGAGCACAAGTATAGTATTAGTTGTATTGCAATCGTTCCTCGTCATTAATATGTTTGCTCGCTTGTGGCCTATCGGGAAAATCGATGATCAAAAGGAGACACTGCTAGTACATCATCTAAGAATGATGAATTGGATATTTACAAGGGATCGGAGCCGAGGTATTGCGATTCTTATATATCGTTGAACAGAATGTGAGTAGATGAGATATAGAATGCAATAGAAACAAGGACAGCGAACGGATACTCCTAACGGGCTTTCAGCACCTTCCTTTTCACTCTATTCTTCATTAACCTAGAAATCATGAATCCAATCTCCCCAAGTAGGATTCGAACCTACGACCAGTCAGTTAACAGCCGACCGCTCTACCACTGAGCTACTGAGGAACAACGGGAGAGATTCTACCTCATAGAGTGAAACCCCCGTTCTAAACCAATTCCAAATATGAGTCCGAAGCTTCGCTTCCTTCGTCCGGAATTTCTTCCTAGTAGGCTCCGTTCCATGCCTCATTTCATAGGGAACCTATCATAGTGGCTGGCTCTATTTCATTATATGACATTTCATTATATTACATCCATATATATCCCAATTCCATTCATTTAATATACCTTTGCTTTGGTGTCATTGACATAAGAGATGTAAGTTAGAGTCTAGCAATGAATTCTAATAGAAATCGATTTATGGCAAATCACTAATTCATATATAAAGAATCATATATCATAAGAATGGAGAAATTGCACCAATAGAGCAATAGAAAGGAAAAGGGGGTGGGTTTTGTGATGATTTGGATTTCTACTAGGTAAGAAATGATCCTTATGCATGAAGATCTGAAATGGCTCGGTACTATACTAGGTAAGAAATGATCCTTCCTTATGTATGAGGATATAGAAAAAGGTCGGTTTTGGTCGGACTCTATTATTGTTGGATTTATTACCACATTCTATAGAGGGCCCTAACATCTCTTCCTTCTGCGAGCTCGGGTTATAGAATCAATAAGGAACCGATAAGTAGGTATCAGCAACAACTTGTTTGATTACGAGACAGCTCATGATGTTCATATAGATCTATATATGGGCCTCTGCATCTAGCATTGGGTATACCTCATACAATAACAGTGTCCTAGTTCCTACCCTATCTTTCTTTTGTTTCATTTCTTCTGTAGTTGGAAAAATCCATTCTATTCGATCTACTGAAAATAGGCTTGAAGCACCTTGTGTAAGAATTGATCTATTATATGGCTTGGCTCTATCTGAATTCATTGAGATCTTATATGGCTCCATTTATTAGTATTCCATTATTTATTACCTGTGTATACTATGTTAGGAAGAATGCCTAAGCCTATTGTCACTAAGAAACCTAAGAAACGGATAGAAAGGGGAGAAAGTGAGGTGCTGAAAGCCAATGTAGAAACCACTTAGAAAGGTAGGAGACTAAAGAGGAACAAGAGGGATCCACCGAAGAGGACAAGAAAGACCGCAAGAAACATTAGTGCCGACCCTTCCCTTTATTTGGAAGAAAAGGAGACAAAATAGATGAAACGGAAGAGATCCGAGTGAATGGAAAGGAAAAAACAAAGCAAGCATGAATTCCACTGGCACTTTCAAGAAAGACACATGATATAAAGATAGCCTAGTTGACGAAGATTCAGATCTTTATACCTATCAATCTCATTGGGAATTTGGGAAGACTTGAAGTGATACCTATGAATCTAATGGGGAAGACTTTCAGAAGAGAAAAAATCAATATGATTGTTGATGCATAAAAGAATAGATAAGAAGAGATTCGTCCACCTCACTCAGCAGATAAGAAGAGATTCGAAGAAACCCCACCATATAGATATGAAAAAGAAACCCCAACCATATAGATATGAAAAACGAATTGCGCATAGTATTGTCTATTTCGTGAGGGTACAGGGGGAAGTTCACTTTTCGAAATCAGTATTCAAGTCAAGCAAGTATATGATATTCTTATTCGTCAAGCAAGCAAGCAAGTATATGATATTCTTATTCGTCAAGCAAGCAAGTATATGATATTCTTATTCTTCTTATTTAGATTATGTATGTATCCTTCTCAAAGAGGACCTTATTAGTAATATCTCATTTATGTATCCTTCCCAAGGAAGACCTTATTAGTAATATATTATTTATGTATCTTTTTCAAAGAGGACCTCTTATTATTCATTATGGAGAAAAGTGTCTTTCTATTGTAAGTCCAAATACTATTGCCATACATAGTAACAGGAAGTGGAGGAAAAGTCGCCATAGTAACTGGAATAACAGAAATGGTATTATCCATGCTGTGATATGTATGTTCCATAAGAAACCCCAATTCCATATTTCATCATTCTACTATGTATAGTCTATTCCATATTTCATCATTCTACTATGTATAGTCTAGTCTTAGTAGAAATCTCTATTAAGGAACAATCTATCTATTTTGAACAATACAATACATGTCTTTCACATACAACGATAATAATGAGTAACCCTTTTGAATGACAGTCCCCCAAAAGCTTACTTCTATGTCAAAAACGTATTCTACGAAATCTCTATATAAAGAAGATCAAAGGATTATTAGCTTCAAGGGTTTTTCTTTAGCTAAATCGGCCAGGCCAGACGTTCAAAAGGTGTGTACACAACAAACAAATAAGAAATGGAATACTGGGAATTTACATACCCCGCGAATCACTTCATTTTTGGAATATTCTACTATTCACATGCATTTACTATACCTCGCTTTAGTGGTCTTGCAACAAACAAAACTCTCCGTCAGTCTAATTACAGCTCTCCAGGTGCGCATTTGATAGACCAGAAGAATCACCATGTGCTTAATAGAGTTCAAGAAAGCATTTCATAATTCCCTCCGGTTCTTCCTGTTCTGCTTCCCTTTCTGTTCCAGCGAGTGGGAGCTACTGCAAGCATTATAGTATAGCATCAACAGCTTCTCTTCTGTCTGTGCCGAACCTACCGTGACTCCTAACGGGTCGAAGGTCGAAGCTATGCCTGGACGCTCTATTAATCGATTCTTTGGATTCTGTCTTTGGTCTGATTGCTTGGTCTTGGAATGCCCTCCCATCTAACTCATAAGTAAGTACATCTTGGAATGCCCTCCCATCTAACTAAGTAAGTCAAGGATAGGTAGTATTCCCATTGGGTTATCTTTCTTCCACACGTGCCTCTTCAACTATTTAACAGATAAGAGAGTCCTCGTGCAAGACTTATATGAAATAGAAATGCACTAACTCTTGTTAAGGACTTATATGAAATAGAAATGCACTAACTCTATCAATTCCTTTTTCAAAACAAACACTTTTCTGAACAACAAACACGGCTTGGCGGGCAGGCTTGCTTAGTTACTTGGCGAATCTTATAGCTAGATCTTCCCATGCATGTTATTGATATTTCTCCCCTCCATTTCATAATCTTTCATTCGAACAGGACCCTTCCCCCTTCTCGCAGTGTATCCAGAGCAATAGTATGATGAGGATCAATAAGGGTTCTTTGATCGAGCTGAGCTCTCGCTTCGGCTTCTTTTGTTGCCGAAGACCTGTCCGGCGTAGTTCATATAAATCGGATTCCGTTTCGTTCAAGTATAGTATATTAAGAAGTAATGTTACTAGTGTTACTAGATTCTCTTTTTGAAGTTCAGGTTAGGCTTCTTTACTCACTCGTCGACAACACAAGCACCGAACCCGAAAGAATAACTCGCTATAGGCCGCAGCACACCCGCCCCGCTAAAGCAAGCACCAGTCTATCGCCCTACAATACCAATACTCGCAATAAGTTCAGTATATCGCAGCTACCCTACCATACTTTCAAGCAGTCTCGTTTTGTATCTCGTAAGGTCTCAATCAATTTCATAGTTTTTAAGCTAAAAGGAAGCAAAGCAGTTGCTTGTTCCGTTGGTTGTTCGAGGTAGAAACAAATTCATTAATGTACTGCTCCTTATGTAAGCCCTATGGAATGTCAGCTCTCTATTCAAACAAGCACAACAACGGCGCTAAGAAAGTCTAGTACTCTAGTCTAGGGCTCGGCCTGCCCATATGATATGGTTAGGGAAAGTCAACAGTCAGTTTCGGAGTGGCGATATTCTAGTTTGTTCTTAAAGAAGTGATATGTAAGCTGTGTTTTTCATTCATTCTATTAGTTGTGCACGAGTTAGTTGCAAGAAGGATCAATTCCTATCACGAGTTAGTTGCAAGAGATCTGAATTCATCTCTTATATGCTATGTGCACGAGATTGAATTGGGTATATGTGACTGAAGGAATCTTATAGGGTACGCGTTACCTCACACTGGCCCAAGAGCCTTGCTTGAGAAATAGAAGCTTTCGTCAAGGTCACGTCACTCTTACTTGAGACTGAACC
>NW_027021319.1:26697-61041 GCF_036884655.1 Musa acuminata AAA Group | reverse complement strand
TCCACCATTATTTAACGGATTGGACTACACTTATTGGAAAACTCGAATGAGAGTTTTTTTTTTATTTTTATGAATTTGGATTTATGGAATATTATTGAAAATAGTTTTCAACTTCCCTCTAAATCGATGAACGAATAGTCGGATTTGGAGAATAAGTATTTTTCTTTAAACGCAAAGGCTATGAATGCTTTATTTTACGCTGTGGACAAAAATGAGTTCAATCGGATTTCTACGTGCGAAATGACTTTCAATATTTGGTGCACTCTTGAAATCACACACGAAGGCACAAGTAGTATAAAAGATTCTAAAGTAAATTTTTTAATGAATGATTTTGAGCTTTTTCGAATGAAGTCGAGCGAAACCATTATTGACATGTACACCCGTTTTACGGATGTCGTCAATGGTTTAAAAGCTCTTGGCAAATGTTTCTCAAATTTTGAACTTGTTAGTAAAGTTTTACGATCACTTTCTAAAGCTTGGGATTCAAAAGTAATGGTAATACAAGAAATAAAAGATTTAAATATTTTTCTATTTGAAGAGCTAATTGGTTCATTGATGACATATGAAATGATGCACAATGCATATGATGAACAAAACAACCTTCCAAAGAACAGGAAGAATTTGGGACATAGAACATTTGAAGACCACTCGAGCATAAGCTCAAGTGATGGTGAACAAGAACTACTCACTAAGAAATTTAAAAGATTAAAGAAACAAAAATTTAAGAACAAAAAGAACGAAACTACTTGCTTTGAACGCAAGAAGAAGAACACAAAGTAGGATTAATCGAGCTCCTCCGAAGACAAGGAGAAAATCAACAAAGGCGAGGTGGCAAACTACGCCTTAATGACATTCAACGATTAGGTAATCGAAACCCCCTTAATTTATTTTAAAATTACTTGATGTTTTCCATGATGCATTGTTTTTTTAGAATAATTATTTTTCTTGAAAATTATATTTTAAAAAAATTAAAAATGCAAGAATATGATCATGCACATAATTTTAAAAATAATCATGAAAAATACATATTTTATGATAAACAAACAAAATAATTTTGATTGAAAATATGAAATCATGCTATATGTGGTTAAGAAGTAATAATGTGTATCATGTTGATTTACATTGTTATTTCTTGATTTTGATTAAATAAAATCATGTTTGCAGAAATGCATAATGATGTAATATTAAACATTTTGATACCATGATTAACAATTTTATGCATGAGATTTTAAGTTATACATGATGATAAGCATGTGTTATTTTCATGAGTGTATTTGAAAAACATATGGCAAAACCATGTCCGAATGCATGAAAGTGTTAAATTTCATTTTCGGATTCTCTTAATTTTTGTGGTTTATTGATCTTAATGGTTTTATGACGAAATTCATTTTTCGATCCTAAACGTTGATGCATATTTTTATTTAACATAATGAAAAAGCATGCTAACATGAAATTAATCACTTAAAATGAAATACTTAAAAAAGGGAAAATATATTATCAATGAAATCATGAATCTACTTATGTTATGAATTTTGTGAACCATAAAAATGATTTTGGTGATTTGAGTTTGAGATGAGTTTTATCAAAATCATAATCTTGATTTCTTGGAATAATATGAGATTTCCCTTGATGATCATCTCGATTATTTAAAAGGAGATTTGTCGAAATGATTTATGAAATTTTCAATTCATGACTTGATCCTTCATTTGTTTATGAGATGGTTGAAATCTTTGTACATTTGAATTCTTCCCTGCTCCCTTTGATTTTTGAATTTATGCATTTTATATGTTGAAGATTTGAAAACATATTTTGATATCATGCATACCCAAGAAATGTTGATTTGACAAAATGAATGATGATTTTTCTCTTGAATATAACTTGTGATATATTTTTATTATGAATCATTATCTTGATTTCTCGATATTCAATATATGAAATTTTATTATGAATCAAGATTTTTTGTCTAATCGATCTCCTAAGATTTTCTTTTGATTATTTATGAGGAGGTTATTCAAAAAGAAATCATGTCTTTTGGTATTCATGTATTTAAATCTGTCATGATATGATCTTTATGCAATTCCTTGTATTCATGAAATGTTTATCTCATCACCCAACTAATTCTTCTTGATATTCTTTATGTGATGATATGAATGCATGAAATATTATAAATTTGTAATGATGCATGCAATACTTATGATAATGATGTACATGATGTATTGCATATGATGTGTATCATGAATGCTTTAGATGATGAATGTTTGATATCATGATCAACATATTGATAAATGCTTAAAAATTTTAATGCTTGAATATCATGTATGATATGCTCATAATGATGATTGATTTATTTGTATCATGCATGAAAAATAAAATGTATGATTTTGAAAATGTGCATGTTTTAATAATGATAAGATTGATTCTTTTTTTTTATAAGTAAAAGTAAATTGATTTTGTGTAAAGTTTCTACAAATAGCTTTGTCTATACAAGTTATAGACGAAGCTAGGTAACTCGTAGAGTACTCATGCGGTAGTTATGACTACACATGCTGGAGACTATAACTCTTAACTGTGGCCAACAAATAAAATTTAAAGTCCAGATATGCCAAGATTTCCTGTGGGTATTGTTAGGATCAAGAGCACTAAGAGGGGGGGGGGGGGTGAATTAGTGCAGCGGAAAACCTGTTAAGATTAAAATCGAAAACTGCGTTTGTTCGATAGAAGTGATTTTGGTAAAAAGCCGATTCGTAAATCACTTCAACTTTTGACTAGGAGAGATGCAGCAAAGATATGAACGCAGTTTGCAGTTATGATGGAAATCAGAATATAAGCGCAAACTGAAATACGACATTCGTACGATAAAAGCGATTTCAGTATAAAAACTGATTCGTAAACTACTTTAACTTGAGATAAGGTGAGATGCAGTTAAAGCAAAGATATAAAGGTAGTTTGCAGTTATAATGGAAATCAGAACGTAAGCACAAACTGAAATACGACGTTCGTACGATAAAACTGATTTGCGTCTTAAACCCCGATTCGAAAAGCACTGAACTTTGAAACACGTTCGTAAAAACACAAAAGGCAGTAAGCTATTGAGGAGGTTTGCAATAAAGATAATATGCTCAAAGTAAATGCAAACCGAGATTTAGAGTAGTTCGTTCAATCTTGACCTACTCCACTTTTGGCTTCCTCCACCGACGAGGTCACCGACGTCAACTAGAGGCCTTCCTTCAATAGGCGAAGGCCAACCACCCTTTTACAGTTTTACTTCTTTTGACGGGCTTAGGTGACAACCCTTACAGAATTTTCTCTCCTCTCTTTACAACTCAGAACTTAGAAGAAAAGAGGGAGAAGAACTTTTGGCCTTTACAACAATTTTGAGCTCTAAGAATCACAGAAAAAGATCAAGATTTCGGTGTAAGTTCATACCATTTCAGTGCTGAATGGGTGGGGTATTTATAGGCCCCAACCCAGTTCAAATTTAGAGCTCAAAATTGTCAATTCCCGGAATTCCGGGATCAGGCGGTTGCACCTCTTGACTGGAGCGGTTGCACCGCCTGGTAGAGCTCGAAGACTGAGCCTCTAGGCGGTGCTACCTCCTGTCAGGGGCGGTTGCACCTCCTGCCAGAGCTCGAAGATCGAGCTCAGGCGGTTGCACCTCCTGACTGAGGCGGTTGCACCACCTGGCAAAGCTCGAAGACCGAGCTCAAGCGGTGCCACCTCCTATCAGGGGAGGTTGCACCGCCCAGTCTCGCTCGGAGACTGAGCCTAGGCGATGCCACCGCCTTGCTAGAGTGGTTGCACCTCCCAGTCTCGCTCGGAGATTGACCCCAAGCGGTGCAACCTCCTGCCTTGGGCGGTTCAAACGCCTGGTAGAAATTAGGGTCCGAATGGGTTGATCCATTCGGCCCAATTTGGGTTTTTCAGGGGCCCAATTGCCCCAAGATTAAGTTAATGGGATCACCTCCCATTTCCAACTTAATCATTGTGCTAACTACGATATTCCCTAAGACATTCACTGCAACTTGCTCCGGTGCGTCAATCGCTTCTTCCGGCAAGCTTCCGGCGAACTTCCGTTGATCATCCGATGAACCCTCGGTGATGCTCCTGCGGACTTCCGGCAAACTCCTGGACTTGCGATGATTCACTTGGCGAGTTCCGACGAGCTTCTTTGGCAAGCTTATGGACTTGTCGGATTTGTTCCCGCAGAACCTCCGACGACTGTCCGAACTTCCGTCGAACTCTCAAACTCCCAACGTGATCATTGTCTTGACTCCGGCGCAACTCCTACTGGATGTCTTACTTTCATCGTAGTTAATCCTGCACACTTATCTCAACATATAGATTAGATAACAAATGACAATTGACTTCATCATCAAAATCCGAGATTCAACAATCTCCCCCTTTTTGATAATGACAATCAATTGATAATGGAGTTAATCTTAACTCCCCCTATCTATATGCCATACTTGAGATAAGTCATTCTTGAATTCAAAACCTAAGAATTCAAGAGACATATTGATAAGTTAAAATCATTTGAACTTATCAATACTCCCATCATGATTCCCATCATGATGTATCTCTTTGAAGATGATGTCAAGGCTTGACATTCATTTTCAAATTTTACATTACAAGTTTGAATGATGGTAATAGTAGCAATTCATCATATTGTAAGATATCAACATGTAAAGCTGCGAAGTAAGATTTTGATATCATTACATGATGTACACATTTCAAATATTTTAGCAAGTATTGCATTTCATCACATGGTAAGATATCAACTCGTAAAATTACGATGCAAGTTTTTTTGTTTGATATCTTGACACGATACAAACAAGGCATAATGCAAATTAATCATAGCATCTGTTCATATATCTCTCGGTGATGCAAGCATGGCATAATTATAGCATCAGTGTGTATAGCATCAATTCATATATTTCTTAGTGATGCAAGCATGGCATAATTATAGCATTAGTGTGTATAGCATCAATTCATATATTTCTCGGTGATGCAAGCATGGCATAATTATAGCATCAGTGTGTATAGCATCAATTCATATATTTCTCCCCCTTTGTCATCAACAAAAAGCATGGTAGTTGTGATACCAGGAGAACAATATAAGCAAATTTTGAGTATAAGTGCGATAATTATTCATGCCTTTACTGGGTTCATGTTATTTTCCAATAGTAAGTGATAGGAAATCAAGCATATAAAGGAAAGCATGATACGTAGATTGCTTTGAATACTTCTTCCTTTTTATTTGTTATAATCTTTTTGCATGAAGGAGGAAAGCCATTTGTGATACCAGCTATTTGTGAGTTTACTTTGAGTCAAGATATGTGTGTGAAACAGCTCTTTGCAAGTAAAAGTACTATCATCCATATTTTAAGATGGAATTCATAAGCAGGAATCATTTCATCAAATCTATTTTAGAAAAATATTTTTCATAAGAGTGTATGAGAAAATCCGATTTTTAGCATTCCAATTGTTAAGCGAATCCAAAAATGAAATGAACACTTTCATCATTCAGACAAGACTATGCTACAGATTTTCAAATACAATCATGAAGACAAAACATTTTTGTATTCAACACATAATTTCCAACATGTTATTTAGGCATCTAAAGGCAATCAAGTGATTTGATCATTCAATAAAGTCCGAAAAATAATTTTAACTAGTTTATGTATTCGAACATATCAAAATTCCTAATTCTCTTTTTATGAAATCAAATTGTTCTTCACTTAGAGGTTTTGTAAAAATATCAGCTAGTTGATGTTTAGTGTTAATATCATGGCAATGTCATGACTTATCAACTGCATTGGTATATCATTTTCTCAAACAATGAGAGATGTTTGTAACTCTGCATATGCTCACAAAAAAATATATCAGGTAACCATATCAAGGATCAAGGCAAAGCCCATCATGGTGAGTAACATAAGGAGTTTACAATAACAATAGGTGATTGTGTTCATACAAGCTCATTCATGAGGTGGAAAATTAAAGTGCCTAAATAAAGAGTCAAATTGTCGATGAATTTGCTGTAGCTCAGATAGGATTTGATATTATCGGTGTTCAAGCCGTTCTTGTCTTTGTTCAAATCGGTCCATCCGAATCCCAATATCTTCGACAGATGATGTATGAGTTTGCTCAAATGGATGTGTTTCCTCAAAGGGACAGATCGGAGGAGATTGGGTACCCCTAAAGATTGGTGTTTCCGGTTCCGGTTCAGGTTGAGGGGGATCGGTTCTTCTAGGCATTCTAACCCAGTTACCGTTTCTATAAAAACATCTTAATCGATGAAGTAGATTTTTATTTATTATGCTAAACCTATCTACTTTTAGTACTTCTTCTTCCGGTGGTATTAGAATATCGTAGGCTTTCATTATTCTAGTGATTATACCACCATATAGGAGCATCATGTCTTTCTTAGATAGTTCTAACATGTTTTATTGGATAAGATACCCAAGACAGATGTCATGTCCTTTCATGATCAAATACATAGTTCCTAATTCTAATTGGCTTACTTCATCATGATGGTATTGTTTAGGGAGAATGATGCTAGTTAGGATATGATGAAGTACCTTAGTGTTTAGAGGCAATAGATGTTGAATCTCAGATTTTGATGATATAATCAATTGGTGGGTTAATTGATCTAATCCATATTATTGAGTTAAGTGTGCAGGATTAACTATGATAACCAGAAAACATAAAGCAAGGATACCAGAGTCGAGCTCGATGGACGTTTAAGAGACCGAAGAATCATCGGAGATGCTGCCGGAACCATCCGAGAAGAAATCGGGAACGTGTCGGAAGTTCGCCGAAGAAATCGTCGGAGGCTCGCGGAGATCACCAAGAAGGCTCGGCTACTCGTTAAAGTCATCACAAAGATTGGGAGCTTGCAGGGAGTCCGTCGGAAGAAGTTCGTCGGAAAGCTCGCCGGAACAAGACTCGACGTTCGCGGTTAAAAAACTTGCTTAGGATGTTTTTTTTGTGTTATGTAGTTCACCTGTAATTAGGATTAGGATTAAGAGATAATCCTATATCCTGGTTAGGGGCCAACTGGGTCCAAAGTCAGATTTGGTTTGGGCGAAAATTAAGCCAAACCAATGAATCGGAAAGCCAGGCGGTGGAACCGCCTGGCTGGGCGGTGAAACCGCCCAGCACCCGAGTGCTGGGCGGTGACACCTCCTTGGCTGGGCGGTTGCACCGTCCAGCACCCGAGCGCTGGGTGGTGGCACCGCCTGGCTGGGCGGTGGCACCTCCAGCACCGGGAACCCTAAGAGAATTCAAATTTTGAAACCCAAAATTTGAATCCTCTTGAGGCCTATAAATACCCCTCAAATCTCAGCTGAGGTTACAACTTTTGAGAAGCATTTTGATTGAGAGAAAAGTCTTAGAAAGTCTTAGCAAGTCTTGTTTTCAATTTGCTAGAGAGTTCTCCTTCTTTTTTATTGAAAATTTGTAAGAGGTTGAGCTGCTTGTAAAAGGTTGTAAGAGGGGTGTTTACCCTTCCATTTCAAGAGACTTGCTAGTGGAAGGTGGGAGCCTCATCGAAGAGGGGCCTCGCAAGTGGAGTAGGTCATTTGACCAAACCACTCTAAAAATCGGCGTAATCTCTGGTTTGCTTTTTATTATTGTCATTTACATTACTGCAAATCTTCTTACTGCTTTAGTTCCTTATTACTCTTGCTGCGCAACTTTAAGAATACGGCTTCAAGTTAAATTTCTCAAGTTTCGTTCTTAACGTACGAAAGATTTTATTAAAATCGAAGTTTTAATCCGCTACACTAATTCACCCCCCCCTCTTAGTGTCGCTCCGATCCTAACAAGTGGTATCAGAGCAAGGTTATCTCTCATATTTGGTTTAATACCCAAGAGAGATGGCTTACTCCGGCATGCAAGAGGGCCATTCTATTGCACGACCACCTTTGTTTAATGGGTCGGATTACACATATTGGAAGACTCGCATGAGAATCTTCCTCATTTTTATGGACTTTGAGCTTTGGTCTATTGTCGAGAATGGATTTCAAAAATCTTCTCTTCCGATGAGCGAATGGGATGAATCGGAGAAGAAGGTTTTTGCTTTAAATGCAAAGGCTATGAATGCCTTGTTTTGTGCACTAGACAAAAACGAATTTAATCGTGTTTCAATGTGTGATTCGGCTTTTGATATTTGGAGAACTCTTGAGGTCACTCATGAAGGCACTAGCCGAGTGAAAGAGTCCAAAATCAACATCCTTGTGCACTCTTACAAACTTTTCCGAATGAAACCAAGTGAGTCCATCGGAGACATGTACACCCGGTTTACGGATGTCATCAATGGACTCAAAGCTCTTGGTAAAGATTTTACTAACTTTGAACTAGTAACTAAAATCTTAAGATCCCTCCCTAAAAGTTGGGATCCAAAAGTTACGGCCATTCAAGAGGCCAAAGACCTTAAAGCATTCCCTCTTGAAGAACTCATTGGGTCTCTAATGACCTATGAAATGACATGTCAAGCTCATGACGAGCTCGAGAACCCCCTTCCAAAGAACAGGAAGGATATGTCACTCAAATCACAAGAAGACCACTTGAAAGGAACATCAAGTGATGAGGATAGTGACAATGACATTGCACTTTTGACTCAAAAATTTAAAAAATATTTAAGAAAGAACAGATTTAAAAATAATACAAAAAATAAATTTGAACAAAAGAAGGACCAAGTGATTTGCTATGAATGCAAAAAACCGGGACACTATAAGAACGATTGTCCTCAAGCCAAAAAGAGAACATCAAAAAAGAAGGCATTCAAAGCAACGTGGGATGATTCAAGCGCATCCGAAGAAGAGGAGTCCAACACCGAGCGAGTTGCTCATTACGCGCTAATGGCGTTAGGAGAAGAGGTATGTGATTTATTTAATAAAGATTTATCTTTTGAAGAACTATCTATCGCTTTTCATGAATTATTTAATGAATGTAGAACTGTTAGCAAGAAGTTAAGTATCTTAAAGAAAGAGCATGCTTTGCTACAAGATAAGTTTGATAGTCTTCAAACTCCTCCATGCTCTAAGTGTGAGCACTTAGAAGCAATAAAAAATGAAAATATGCTTCTTAAGGAAACCTTAAACAAGTTTAAGGTTGGTAGCAAAGGATTAGATATGATCCTTGCACATAAGGGTCACATCGCAAATAGAAATGGAATTGGATTTGTAAAAGGATTACATCAAAATCCTACCACTTTCATAAAAGGACCTACATTACATGTTTCCTCTTATATGAAATGCAACTTTTGTTGCAAATCCGGACATATTGCCTACAAATGCCCATTTAGGAAAATTAGTTCACAAAAATTAATATGGGTTCCTAAAGGAACTATAAAGAATTCAATCATAAATAACAAAGTTAGTGGGTCAATTTTTGAGGCACCCAAAATCAAATGGGTACCTAAAAATCATCCTCTTTTGTAGACAAACCCACAAGCTAGGAGCAAGAGATGGTATCTCGATAGTGGATGCTCAAGACATATGACTGGAGATCCATCTCATTTCTCTATGCTCACTAGCAAAGAAGAAGGGTACGTTACCTTCGGAGACAACAACAAGGGCAAAATCATTGGCAAGGGAACTATTGGTAACAAATTTAATTTTTCCATTGATGATGTCTTACTAGTTGATGGATTGAAACATAATCTCTTGAGTATTAGTCAACTATGCGATAAAGGTTACATCGTTAGATTTGAATCAAATATGTGCATTATTGAAAAACCAAATCATAACATGACTATGATTGCTTTAAAACAAAATAATGTCTATACCATCAATCTTGATGAACTAAGTAATGAAATGTGCTTCTCCGCCATAAATGATGATGCTTGGCTTTGGCATAGGAGAGTAGGCCATGCAAGCATGAAAACAATATCTAAGATCTCATCTCAAGAATTAGTACGAGGAATTCCAAATATAAAGTTTATTAAGGACAAAGTATGCGATGCATGTCAACTAGGCAAACAAATAAAAACAAGCTTCAAACCAAAAAATCAAATTAGCACTACTAGGCCATTACAATTGATCCATTTGGACTTATTTGGACCAATTGATACAACAAGTCTAGGTGGAAGCAAATATGCTTTTGTGATTGTGGATGACTACTCTAGATACACTTGGACCTATTTCTTAGCTCACAAAAGTAATTGCTTCAAGTGTTTCTCTAAATTTTGTAAACTCACTCAAAACGAAAAAGGCTTCATGATTTCATCAATTCGGAGTGATCACGGTGGTGAATTCCAAAACCGTGACTTTCAAAATTTTTGCGAAAGTAATGGGTACAATCACAACTTCTCAACTCCAAGAAATCCTCAACAAAATGGAGTAGTTGAAAGGAAAAATAGAAACCTACAAGAAATGGCAAGAACTATGTTGAATGAACATAGTTTACCTAAGTACTTTTGGGCCGAAGCCGTAAATACGGCTTGCTACATCATGAATAGAGTCCTAATAAGACCATCCTTATCCAAAACTCCCTATGAATTATGGAATAACAAAAAACCAAACATCTCCTATTTTAAAGTTTTTGGATGTAAATGCTTTATTTTAAATGAAAGGGATGCTTTAGAAAAATTTGATGCTAAATCTGATGAAGGCATCTTTCTTGGTTACTCTTACGTTTCTAAAGCTTTTCGGGTTTTTAATAAAAGAACTTTAGTAATTGAAGAGTCTATTCATGTAGTTTTTAATGAAATTTCTAATTTAAAGAAAAATGATTTTGATGATGATCTTGGTTTTGAAAATTTGAATTTAAATGAACCCTCTCCTCAAAATAGCCATTTGAATGCATCTTCTTCCGAAATTTCTTTACCAAAAGAATGGAAGTATGTAGATGCTCATCCAAAAGAGCAAATTATAGGAGATACATCAAAAGGGGTTCAAACTCGTTCTTCTTTCAAAAATTTCTGTGCTAACGCCGCTTTCCTTTCTCAAATTGAACCTAAATGCATTGACGAAGCCTTAAAAGATGATTTTTGGATCATTGCAATGCAAGAAGAATTGAACCAATTTGAGAGGAATGAGGTATGGAAGCTTGTTCCTAGACCAAGTGACCACTTAGTCATAGGTACTAAGTGGGTCTTTAGAAACAAGCAAGACGAAAATGGTATCGTGGTTAGAAACAAGGCTAGATTAGTGGCCAAAGGTTTCAACCAAAAAGAAGGTATCGATTACGAAGAAACCTTCGCTCCCGTGGCTCGATTAGAAGCCATAAGGATGCTCCTTGCCTATGCTAGTAGTAATAATTTTAAACTATTTCAAATGGATGTTAAAAGTGCTTTCTTGAATGGTTTTATTTCCGAAGAAGTATTTGTCGAACAACCTCCCGGATTTGAAAATTCTCTTCTTCCTAATCATGTATTCAAATTGACTAAAGCTCTCTATGGCTTAAAACAAGCTCCTAGAGCTTGGTATTAAAGGCTTAGTTCCTTTCTTATTTTAAATAATTTTACCAAAGGCAAGGTTGATACTACATTGTTTATTAAACATTTTGAAAATAATTTTCTTATTGTGCAAATTTATGTTGACGATATTGTGTTTGGCTCTTCGGATGAATCACTATGTGAATCATTTGCCAAATGTATGAGTCTTGAATTTGAAATGAGTTTAATGGGTGAATTAACTTTCTTTTTGAGATTACAAATCAAACAACTTAGTGATGGTATATTTCTTAACCAATCTAAATATACATTAGAATTGTTAAAACGATTTAACATGGATAATTCAAAAGCAATAAACACCCCTATGAGTACTGCGACTAAGTTAGATATGGATGAAAATGGTGAAAGTTTCGATCAAAAAACATATAGGGGAATGATAGGTAGTCTACTCTACCTCACTGCGACTAGACCGGATATTATGTTTAGTGTAGGACTTTGCGCTAGGTTTCAATCTAATCCTAAATTATCTCATCTTAATAGTGTTAAAAGAATATTTAGGTATCTTAAAGGAACTCCAAATTTAGGATTGTGGTATCCAAAATCTGAAAAATTCGATCTAATAGCTTATGCAGATGCCGATTTTGGCGGATGCAGGATAGATAGAAAAAGTATATCCGGAACATGCCAATTTTTAGGACATGCATTTGTTTCTTAGACTTCCAAGAAACAAAATTCAGTTGCACTATCTATGGCGGAAGCCGAATACATTGCTGCAAGTGCATGTTGTGCACAAGTAATTTGGATGAAAAATACATTAGAAGACTATGGAATTCACCTTGAAAATATTCCCATAAAATGCGATAATACTAGTGCCATATGCCTTACTAAAAATCCAATTCAGCACTCTAGAACTAAGCACATCGATGTTAGGTATCATTTCATACGCAATCATGTTCTTAACAATGATGTTGTTCTAGAATTCATTGACACAAAGCATCAATTAGCATATATATTTACAAAAGCTTTGAATGAAGACCAATTTGAATTCATCCGAAGGGAATTAGGCATGCTAAATTGTCCCTAAAATGAACTTCACAAAAAGGACTCATTCTTTTCCCTTCGTTTATGAATTTGAATTCTTCCTTCTTCTTCAATTCAAAATGATCCATTAAAGTATAAATTATGATCTTGAGGGAAGAAGCTAAACAAAAGGAAGAAAGAAAATTTTTTTCTTTCCTCCGCGTGATGCCAGCGGTGGCACCGCCAAATCCGGCGGTTGCACCGACTGGCGCTCGGGCGCCAGGCGGTGACACCGACCAGTTTGGCGGTGACACCGACCGAGTCACCCTTTTAACCCGAGGGGTTAGGGCCGGCGGTGACACCGCCCCCAACCCGAAGAAAGACCTCTCAAAACCCTCTCCCATTCCCTCCAACCCTCATTCTAACTCTTAGAAACATTGGAGAAGGATTCTTGGTGGTCCAAGCTTTCCATCTCTCAACATAATCTCCACAAGGTAACACTTGAAATCCCTCTTTTCTTTTCTCTTTCTCTTGCTTATTTTTCACAGTTTCATCATCATGTTGTCTAGAAAATGGCTCCTAAGAGATCAAAAGGAATAAGGATTGAAGGAGATTCATATAACCATGACCTTTTTAGATCAAAAGAGGTAGCCCTTAGCTTTCCAAAATTTGAAACACGATGTGTCCATAAGGGAAAATACGTTGATTTGGATGAACTAGAGGACTTAGAACCCATTAGGTGGTTTGCACACCTAGAAGCTCTACCTCTACTACAAATAGATGAACCAATCTATCCACGGTTAGTGAGATTGTTCTATGCCAATCTATATGAAGACAATGATAGCCTAAGCACTTACATTCTAGGAACACCCATTAGAATATTTGACAGCACCATTTGTGAGCTAATTGGCATAACTGAAAAAGATAGGGGATGCTATTTTAAAGGTAAATGGGACGTCAAAAAAATAGGAGCAACCTATTCCGAAGCCGTGAAAACAATTTTTGCAAATCCAAACCTTGACTTCCTACCCAAGAGCTGTGAACACTTAATGCCTTTCAACTCTAAAATTCTTCATCACATTATCACAAGCATCATATTCCCCAAACAATTTCATCTTGACGAAGTAAGTCAAATAGAGATAGGAACCATGTATTGGATTATGACCGGTCAGCATAATTGTTTTGGGTACTTGATTCGCCAACACATGCAGGAAATTATGACTAAAGATACTATATTGCCATATGGGAGGTTAATCACTAGAATTCTTCATGCCTATGACATTTGCATTCCACCCGATGAAGAATCTATTCAAAATGATCGATATAACATAATAAATAAAAACCTGCTAAAAAAACTTAGGTGCACTTTTAGCAATGGCATATGGGTTAGGCAGCCTAGAAGGACGGATTCAATTCCTACACCAATAGAACAACCCGAAACACCAATTCTTATGGGAAGTGAATCTCCTCCTCCTAGTCCCTTTGGAGCAGCACCTTCAGCTCCTGTTTCCTCCTCTGAAGATATCATTATGGCGGAGCTATCTCAGATCAAATCACAGCAAGAACAAATTCAGAATCAACAAGTTGAAATTTTGAAGACACTACGACAGATGAATGAAAAAATAGATATCATGTATCAGCACTGTGGATTACCACCTAAGGATTAAATTGATGCATCTTTTTATTCTGTCCTGTTTGCTTTTAAAAACAAGTTCATGTTTGTCATCGATTGTACGATAACTGATCTTTCCTTTAGATAACTACTGTCTTAATCTGCATAGATGATGATGTCTTTTGGATAAACTATTTCTGGCAAATTTGAATGATGAACTTTGATAAATGCTAAACCTTTTTCTATGATCATCAATTAGCTGGCTTGTCTCTTTTTGTTGATGACAAAGGGGGAGAAGTGATGACTTACACCAGAACGATAGCATGGCTAATATGAATTACAAAAACTTGTGTGATATGAATGTCTTATATGACTTGCAAATCCTTGAAAATATCACAAGATTGATATCATGAAATTTATATTGAAAATGTTTATCTTCTGTGTGATATGAATGTCTTATATGACTTGCAAATCCTTGAAAATATCACAAGATTGATATCATGAAATTTATATTGAAAATCTTTATCTTCTATCGTAGCAAAATTCGTCCCGTATCATTTAACTTATGATTTTCATCGAAGTTTCATACTTACTATTGTTTAATGAGGATAACGATAAAGTTCAACGATTAGAACTTATCGGGTTATGCTTGAATCCAATGGGATGGAATTCAAGTGTTTTTTATCTTTTCATAATATGGCATATAAATAGGGGGAGTTATGTTTAACTCCGTCATCAATTGATTGTCATCATAAAAAAGGGGGAGATTGTTGAATCTCGGATTTTGATGATATAATCAATTGGTGGGTTAATTGATCTAATCCATATTATTGAGTTAAGTGTGCAGGATTAACTACGATAACCAGAAAACATAAAGCAAGGATACCGGAGTCGAGCTCGATGGACGTTTAAGAGACCGAAGAATCATCGGAGATGCTGTCGGAACCATCCGAGAAGAAATCGGGAACGTGTCGGAAGTTCGCCGAAGAAATCGTCGGAGGCTCGCGGAGATCACCAAGAAGGCTCGGCTACTCGTTAAAGTCATCACAAAGATTGGGATCTTGCAGGGAGTCCGTCGGAAGAAGTTCGTCGGAAAGCTCGCCGGAACAAGACTCGACGTTCGCGATTAAAAAACTTGCTTAGGATGTTTTTTTTGTGTTATGTAGTTCACCTGTAATTAGGATTAGGATTAAGAGATAATCCTATATCCTGGTTAGGGGCCAACTGGGCCCAAAGTCAGATTTGGTTTGGGCGAAAATTAAGCCAAACCAATGAATCGGAAAGCCAGGCGGTGGAACCGCCTGGCTGGGCGGTGAAACCGCCCAGCACCCGAGTGCTGGGCGGTGACACCTCCTTGGCTGGGCGGTTGCACCGTCCAGCACTCGAGCGCTGGGCGGTGGCACCGCCTGGCTGGGCGGTGGCACCTCCAGCACCGGGAACCTTAAGAGAATTCAAATTTTGAAACCCAAAATTTGAATCCTCTTGAGGCCTATAAATACCCCTCAAATCTCAGCTGAGGTTACAACTTTTGAGAAGCATTTTGATTGAGAGAAAAGTCTTAGAAAGTCTTAGCAAGTCTTGTTTTCAATTTGCTAGAGAGTTCTCCTCCTTTTTTATTGAAAATTTGTAAGAGGTTGAGCTGCTTGTAAAAGGTTGTAAGAGGGGTGTTTACCCTTCCATTTCAAGAGACTTGCTAGTGGAAGGTGGGAGCCTCATCGAAGAGGGGCCTCGCAAGTGGAGTAGGTCATTTGACCGAACCACTCTAAAAATCGGCGTAATCTCTGGTTTGCTTTTTATTATTGTCATTTACATTACTGCAAATCTTCTTACTGCTTTAGTTCCTTATTACTCTTGCTGCGCAACTTTAAGAATACGCCTTCAAGTTAAATTTCTCAAGTTTCGTTCTTAACGTACGAAAGATTTTATTAAAATCGAAGTTTTAATCCGCTGCACTAATTCACCCCCCCTCTTAGTGCCGCTCCGATCCTAACAGTAGATGTTCACAATTTTTAGGAACAAATGCTAAGTTGGGATTGGCGAAAATTATTCCTAAGGATTCAACATATGTTGTTCCAACAGTTTCATCATCCCATGATCCTCTAAAGTAAAGTCCTCTACTTTTTATGGGAATGCCTATCATGTCGCAAATGAATTTATCTGTAATGGAGATGTGTTGTCCTAAAAGATAGGTAGACATTCTTTCTTCTTCATCTATTTGTATGTTGTTGTAAAACAATCTAATAAGTCTTGGATAGATGGGTTCATTAATTTACAAAATAGGGATTAGATCTAAGTTTGCAAACCATTGGATTGTCTCTAAGCCTCTTAGTTCATTTAAATCTACATGTTTTCCCTTATTGACACTCCTAAGTTCGAAAGAGGAAAACTTTTCAGCATGATATTTTGAATCGAAAAGGGTGAGATCAAAATCTTCCACTAATTTCCTCTTCCCTTTGTCCCTTGAGGATCTTCTAGATCCCATAACTACTGCTATTTAGAAGAATAGTGATGAGCAAGAGTAAATGAATCAAAAACAGAATTTAAGGGCTTCTTAGATAATACCTTAGTGAGATCTTCAAGAGAGGGAAGGATTGTTGATGTTTTGCTCTGAAATGAGGAGTATTTGGGATGCTATGAGGGGAGAAATGGGGATGGAGGAGCTTTGGAAGAGTAAAGAGGGGAAGGGAGTGAGTTGGGGTCGGTTTCACCGCCAGCCCTTGCTTGGGTTAAAAAGGGCAGAGTTGCGGGCGGTTGCACCTTTTGCTGGGGCGGTGCAACCGCTTGCAACACGTGACAGCTGGAGGTGCTACCTCCAGCTGGGGCGGTTCAACCGCTGCAGGCAGTGAGCATAGTCTTGAATGTTTTTGACTTTTTATTTATGGAACAATCAACTTCACTTACGTAATTACGTAAGAATAAGAATTTTTGCACGATCAAGATGCATACTCTCAATGTCGTACACATGTTTGTGATAGATTGTACAAGTTGGTAAGCCTTGCAAATTCATGACAAACTTAGTTAGTTCATAATATAGAGTTGGATTCGAAAGTTACGAACGGATGAAATTGATAGATTCGAAAATCCAAAGGATATGTGAATTGAGAATCATGAGTTTCCAATTCTGAGAAATCAAATAGGATTGTATTTAAATCATATTTGTGATTTTAATTTTCTAATCCTCTTCTGTTATTTGGGGTAGAGAGCATCGCGAGTTCCATTTTGGACTTCGGGTCATGAATATCGAGATTCCAAGGAGCAGGATATTATTTCTTGCTCCAGCTTATAATAATTTTTTTATGTCTTTACAAGAAAGGATGATTTTTAGGTACCCATTTGCTTTTGAGTGCCTCAAAAATAGATCTATATTGTTTATCATGTTGCATAGAATTTGTCATGGTTCCTTTAGGAACCCAAATTAATTTACTCAGACTAATTTTCTTGAATGGACAATAATACGTTTTGTGTCCAAGTTTACAACAAAAGTTGCATTTGCTTTGGTGTCGAACATGTAAGATGGGGCCTTTTATGAAGGTGGTTGGGATTTGGTGAGGACTTCTCACAAATCCGATTCCACTTCTTTTGGGAACATGACCTTTGTTTGCAAGGATCATGTTCAGTGATTTGCTACCAACCTCGAATTTCTTCAAGGTGTCCTTAAGTAGCAAGTTTTCCTTTTGGAGAGTTTCTAGATCATGGCATTTTGTGCATGAACTTAAACTATCATGATATTCAGTTTTTAACTTATCAAAATTACAAGTAAGACTATCATGCTCCTTTTTTAGCAATTTATATTTTCTACTAATAATCTTGCATTCATCAAATAAGTCATGGAAGGCATTTAATAATTCATCAAATGATAAATCTGCATCTATTAAATTCGTTACCTCCTCTCCGATAGTCATTAAGGCGTAATGAGCAACTTGCTCGGTGTTGGACTCCTCTTCTTCGGATGCGCTCGAGTCATTCCATGTTGCTTTGAGCGCCTTCTTCTTTGATGTTCTCTTCTTAACTTGGGGACAATCACTCTTGTAGTGTCCCGGCTTCTTGCACTCATAGTAAATAACTTGGTCCTTTTTTGGTTCAAGTTTATTTTTAAACTTGTTTCTTTTAATAAATTTTTTAAATTTTATTGTTAGAAGTGCCAAGTCATCGTCACAGTCCTAATCACTTGAGTTTTCTCTCAAGTGGTCTTCTGAAGTTCTAATTGTCATATTCTTCCTGTTCTTTGGAAGGATGTCTTCTTTCTCTTCATGAGCTTTGCAGGTCATCTCATAGGTCATTAATGACCCGATTAGTTCTTCAAGAGGGAAATTGCTTAGATCTTTCGCCTCTTGAATAGCAGTGACTTTAGGATCCCAACTCTTAGGAAGGGATCTTAGAATCTTATTTACGAGCTCAAAATCCGAAAAACTTTTTCCGAGTCCTTTTAGACCATTGACGACATCCGTGAAACGGGTAAACATGTCACCAATGGTCTCACTCGGTTTCATTCGGAAAAGTTCGAAAGAATGTAACAGAAGATTGATTTTTGACTCTTTCACTCTACTTGTGCCTTCGTGAGTCACTTCGAGTGTGTGCCAAATATCAAATGCGGTTTCACAAGTCGAAACACGGTTAAACTCGTTTTTATCAAGTGCACAAAATAAAGCATTCATAGCAAGAGCGAAAGCCTTCTTCTCCAATTCATTCCAATTGATCATTGGAAGAGAAGACTTTGAAAATCCATTTTCGACAAGATTCCAAAGTTCAAAATCCATAGAAATAAGAAAGATCCTCATTCGGGTCTTCTAATAGGTGTAGTTCGTCCCATTGAACATGGGTGGACGTGTAATAGAATGGCCCTCTTGGTTTCCGACGTATGCCATCTCTCTTGGGTTTTAATCCGTTAGAGAGTTAACCCCGCTCTGATACCAATTGTTAGGATCAAGAGCACTAAGAGGGGAGGGGTGAATTAGTGCAGCGGAAAACCTGTTAAGATTAAAATCGAAAACTGCGTTTGTTCGATAGAAGTGATTTTGGTAAGAAAGCCGATTCGTAAATCACTTCAACTTTTGACTAGGAGAGATGCAGCAAAGATATGAACGCAGTTTGCAATAATGATGGAAATCAGAATATAAGCGCAAACTAAAATACGACATTCGTACGATAAAAGCGATTTCGGTATAAAAGCGATTTCAGTCTTCGAGCTCTGCCAGGCGGTACAACCGCCCCAGTCAGGAGGTGCAACCGCCTGATCCCGGAATTCCGAGAATTGACAATTTTGAGCTCCAAATTTGAACTGGGTTGGGGCCTATAAATACCCCACCCATTCAGCACTGAAAGAACACAACTTACACTTGAAATCTAGATCTTTTTCTGTGATTCTTAGAGCTCAAAATTGTTGTAAAGGCCAAAAGTTCTCCTCCCTCTGTTCTTCAAAGTTTTGAGTTGTAAAGAGAGGAGAGAAAATTTCTGTAAGGGTTGTCTCCTAAGCCCGTTAAAAGGAGTGAAACTGTAAAAGGGTGGTTGGCCTTCGCCTATTGAAGGAAGGCCTCTAGTTGACGTCGGTGACCTCGTCGGTGGAGGAAGCCAAAAGTGGAGTAGGTCAAGATTGACCAAACCACTCTAAATCTCGATTTGCATTTACTTTGAGCATTTTATATTTACTGCAAACCTCCTAAATAGCTACTGCCTTCTGCGCTTTTACGAACGAGTTTCTAAGTTCAGAGCTTTCCGAATCTGCGTTTAGACGTAAATCGGCTTTTTTGTACGATAATTACATTTCAGTTTACGTTTACGTTTTGATTTCAATCATAACTGCAAAATGCCTTCTGCGCATTTATAAAATGTATCTCAAAGTTCAGTATCCTCAAAATTGGCATTTAGACGTAAACCGGTTTTATCGTACGAACGTCGCATTTCAGTTTGCGCTTGCATTCTGATTTTCATTATAAACTGCAAACTGCCATCGTAGATTTACTTTAATGTCATCTCACTTAATCTTAAGTTAAAGTAATCTTAGATCAGCTTTTACATCGAAATCGTTTTTATCAAACGAACGCAGCTTTCGATTTTAATAGAGAAAGATTTCCGCTGCACTAATTCACCCCCCCCTCTTAGTGCTCTTGATCCTAACAATCTTCTTATCATATACTGACATGTTTTGATGGGAGGGAGATAATGCCTTGCTAGTGTATGCGAGTGGTCGACCATTTTGCATGAGAACGGCTCCAATTCCGACTCCAGATGCGTCGGCCTCAATGATGAAGGGTCTATTGAAATCTGGTAGCGCAAGCACCGGCGTCGTTGTCATGGCTGCTTTAAGTTTGTCGAAGGCAGCAGAGGCTTTGTCCGACCATTGGAAAGCATCTTTTTTCAGTAAAGAAGTGAATGGTGCACTGATCTTCCCATAGTCCTTAACAAATTTTCGGTAGTAGCCCGTTAGTCCAAGGAACCCCCGTAGTAATTTCATGTTTGTAGGTTTCGGCCAGCCTTGCATTGCCTCAATTTTTGTTGGGTCTACCGCCACTCCTTCTTCTGATATTATATGCCCAAGGTACTCTACTTTTTGTTGGAGAAAGCTGCACTTTGGTTGCTTAACAAAAAGAGTATTCTCTCGAAGGATCGTCAAAACAATCCGTAAATGCTGAAAGAGAGTCTCAAGAGAAGGGCTGTAAATGAGAATATCATCGAAAAATACCAGCACAAATTTACGAAGAAAGGTTTGAAAAATATCGTTCATGAGACTTTGAAAGGTTGAAGGAGCATTAGTGAGTCCAAAAGGCATTACCAAGAATTCATAATGGCCATTATGTGTGCGAAATGCAGTTTTTGGAATGTCATCGTCACATACCCGAATTTGGTGGTAACCGGATCGGAGGCCCAACTTAGTGAAGACTCGAGCTCCTTTTAATTCATCAAGAAGTTCATCCACCACTGGTATTGGGTACTTGTCCTTGACGGTGATGCCATTTAAAGCTCGGTAGTCAATGCACATCCGCCAAGTTCTGTCCTTCTTGCGTACAAGTAGCACCGGTGAGGAATAGGGGCTGCAACTTGGCCAAATCACCCCTGTTTCAAGCATCTCCTTTACGATCTTTTCAATTTCATCTTTCTGGAGGTGAGGATATCGGTACGGTCGAGTGTTCGCTGGTGGCTTGCTAGTTGGTACTCCTGAATGGTAGAGGTTTGTCAGATCTTTGCTAGTTGTCCGTCAATGTTCTCGTAATAAGTTGGTCCGAAGCGGATCAGTAGTCCTTCTTTGAATTGTCGCCATGAAAGGACTCCATAAGTATGTTCAAACTAGTCAAACCATTGTATGGCATCCCCTTCAAGATATATAGCTGCAATTTCCACCATGGATGCATCCGCAGTTTTATGGTACCGAAAATATCGCTCCGTGCGCGAGATCCAACCAATTGGGTCTCCTTCTTCCCATCTAGGGAAGTCCACTCTCATGCGCAAATAGTTGGGGTCGGTCATAGAGCCTCCCCTCTCTTGGAAGTCATCTCTTTAGGCATGATGTGATTGGTTAGAGCTCTATCCTTGATGTGATTTCTTCGGGCTTGGTGGTCGGCCCAAACTGAATTCGGTAAGGAGAGTCCGAATCTTATCCTCTATTCGTGCCTCAAAGGCTTCAAATTTAGCATTGATTGCCTCCTTAGATGCCATAGTATATGACTCCAAATCTGTGATGTTAAGATCTCTCTTTTGTTGATGGGTTAAAGGCATGTATAGGTTTGATAGAAATCAATGAAAGTTTGCTGCAGAATTGTGTTGTCTTGTAAAAGCAGAATTATTGCCGATGAAACAACGGTTTCTCGATGAAATCTCCATAAAAAATTTGAGAGATTTGAGGAGGGAATTGACAGCAATATCTCAGTTTATATGACAGCAAGGATGTCCAATTTAATCAAGAAAATTTTGGCAGTAACAGCAAGAAAATTGGTGTAAGTTGCGATAGCAGAATTCTCGTCGAAAAATTTCAGCAACTTACGATGAAAATTTGCAGCAATATAGGAACGAATTTTTTTTTTTTTTGGATTTTCGAATAGAGATAACTAAATTGCAACAGTAGTAAGGTAGAATACCAGAACCTGTTGCAATTCACAGGGAGATCAAAGGATGATCTGCGGTGGTGGAGATGACGGTGGAATTTGGCGACGATCTTTTAAGCAATTGTGGGAATTGCTTTAGGCGGTAGTGGAGGGTTGATGGATGGCTGTGGAAGGGCAGCAAGATACCAAGAATGCTGCTCTGATACCAGGTGATAGAACCCTTACAGATTCTAAACTTGGGGTTGATCTCTTTAGGGGATCGGCCTCCTTGGAACTCTATAGGGGTTCCTCCCTCCAAGTTGCTGCTCAAAGGGTGCAGAAAAGATTCATCTATTGCTTAAGAAAAGAGAAGGAATACATGGCTATTTATAGGGCTTCTAAACCCTAACTCCTAATAGGACTCCCACTTAAGACTCTTACTTCTAACCAACTCCCAATAGGATTCCTACTCAAGACTCCTATTCCCTTACAACTCCTAATTCTTCTCTAAGAAAAAACCTCCTACATGAATGTCCCTCTCAATTAGGACTCTCCTAGCTAGAGTCCTAACAGACTCGCCCTCTTCAACTCAGCCTTATCCTCAAGTCTGAGATTCCATGAACTCAGGGAACCGGGTCTTCAGCTCCTCATATGGTTCCCCTGTGGCGTCTTCAAGTGGTAGATTATTCCAATGCACTAGTACTTCAGTAGAGGGATGTCGGCGACGCATCACGATCCTGCGATCGAGGATGGCTTGTGGTTGGGCTTGAATAACTCCATCCTCAGTTGTGTTGGGCAGTTGGATCTAGGGTGACTCATGTTCTCCCAACTTGGGCTTTAAGCATGATACGTGGAAGACAGAGTGAATTTTGGCTTCCTCAGGTAATTTAAGTCTGTACGCCACGGCTCCGATACGCTCTGTGATCTGATAGGGCCCATAAAAACGTGGGGATAGCTTCATGGAGGCTCGAGTGTTGATAGAGAGTTGCTTGTATGGTTGTAGGCAAAGATAAACCCAATCTCCCACTGAAAATTCTCTTTCACTTCGTCGTGTGTCGGCTTGTTGCTTCATTCTGGCTTGAGTGGTAGAGAGATTATCTTTTAACAGTTGTAAGAGTTTGTCCCTATCAATCAATTCTTGGTCAACCTGATCTACCTTGGAATCACAGGGGCTGGTCGACCATACAATGCTTCATAAGGGGCACATTTGTAGATGAATGATATGTAGTATTATACCACCATTCGGCCCAAGGAAGCCGTTTCGCCCACTCTTTTGGTCGGTCGCTAGCGAAACACCGGAGGTACATCTCTAAGCACCTATTTACCACCTCTGTTTGGCCGTCAGTTTGTGGATGATACACTGTGCTCATCTTGAGTTTGGTGCCTTGTAACTGAAATAACTCGGTCCAAAATTTACTAGTGAAGATCCTGTCACGATCACTTACGATGGACCTTGGCATCCCATGCAGTTTAACAATATTTTCTATGAAAATCTGGGCAATACTAGCAGCAGTGTAGGGATTTCTCACAGCAAAAAAATTAGCATATTTCGTAAGTCGATCAACCACCACGAGAATCGTGCTTTTACCTTTGGAAGATGGCAGCCCTTCAATGAAGTCCATGGAGATGTCAATCCACACTGAGTTTGGTATAGGTAGTGGTTGTAGCTTCCCTGGATTTGCCACAGTTTCACCCTTGTGTTGTTGACATACATCACATTGTGCCACATATTCAGCTATAATTTTTTTCATCCCTCTCCAATAAAAATTTTGCTTCACTCTTTTATAGGTTCTTAGGAATCCAGAGTGCCCTGTTGAAGGTATGGAGTTCATTTCATGCAACATGATTGTGATGCAAGGGGAGTCAGGTATAAGCACAATGCGACCTTTGTAGCGTTGATCCCTCAAATCCTAGGTGTAGTGGGCTATTGCACTTGGATCCTCCTCCAATTTTTTTATGATGTTGCTGATCTCTGGATCCTTCTTCCATTCTTCCCTAATGTCCTCGAGGAGACCGGTGGTAGGAAGGGAGATGGCTGAAACCTTAGCTTGTTCAAGTAGCCGTGAGAGTGCATCTGCAACAACGTTTTCTTTCCCCTTTTTGTAAATAATTTCATAATCAAATCCAAGAAGTTTGGTTACCCATTTTTGCTGCTCAGGGGATGATATATATCTTTTGCTCCAAAAAGTACTTGAGACTTTGATGGTCAGTTTTAATTTGAAATTGCTTGCCGATCAAGTAGGGTCTCCACCTCGTTACTGCGTGTACAATAGCAAGCATCTCTGTTGAATATCGGATTTTGATGATGAAGTCAATTGTCATTTGTTGTCTAATCTATGTGTTGAGATAAGTGTGCAGGATTAACTACGATGAAAGTTAGATATGCAGCAGGAGTTGCGCCGGAGTCAAGACAATGATCACGTTGGGAGTTCGACGGAAGTTCGGACAGTCGTCGGAGGTTCTGCGGGAACAAATCCGAGAAGTCCATAAGCTTGCCAAAAGAAGCTCATCGGAACTCGCCAAGTGGATCGTCGCAAGTCCAGGAGTTTGCTGGAAGTCCGCAGGAGCTTCACCGAGGGTTCATCGGATGATCGACGGAAGTTCGTCGAAAACTCGTCGGAAGAAGCGATGGACGCACCAGAGCAAGCTGTAGAAATTGTCTTAGGATTTATCGTAGTTGGCACAATGATTAAGTTGGAAATGGGAGGTGATCCCATTAGCTTAATCTTGGGGCAATTGGGCCCCTGGAAAACCCAAATTGGGCCGAATGGATCTACCCATTCGGACCCTGATTGCTGTGGGAGGTGCAACCGCCCAAGCCAGGAGGTAGCACCGCCTGGGCTAAGTCACCCAGGGAGACTGGGCGGTGCAACCGCCCCAGCCAGGAGGTAGCACTGCCTTGGCTCAGTCTCCGAGCGAGATTGGGCGGTGCAACCTCCCTTGACAGGAGGTAGCACCGCCGGAGCTCGGTCTTCGAGCTCTGGCAGGCGGTGGAACCGCCCCAGTCAGGAGGTGCAACCGCTTGAGCTCAGTCTTCGAGCTCTGGCAGAGAGGTGCAACCACCCCTGACAGAGGTGGCACCGCCCAGAGGCTCAGTCTTCGAGCTCTGCCAGGCGGTGCAACCGCCCCAATCAGGAGGTGCAACCGCCTGATCCCGGAATTCTGGGAATTTACAGTTTTGAGCTCCAAATTTGAACTGGGTTGGGGCCTATAAATACCCCACCCATTCAGCACTGAAAGAACACAACTTACACTCGAAATCTTGATCTTTTTCTGTGATTCTTAGAGCTCAAAATTGTTGTAAAGGCCAAAAGTTCTCCTCCCTCTGTTCTTCAAAGTTTTGAGTTGTAAAGAGAGGAGAGAAAATTTCTGTAAGGGTTGTCTCCTAAGGCCGTCAAAAGGAGTGAAACTGTAAAAGGGTGGTTGGCCTTCGCCTATTGAAGGAAGGCCTCTAGTTGATGTCGGTAACCTCGTCGGTGGAGGAAGCCAAAAGTGGAGTAGGTCAAGATTGACCGAACCACTCTAAATCTCGGTTTGCATTTACTTTGAACATTTTATCTTTACTGCAAACCTCCTAAATAGCTACTGCCTTCTGCGCTTTTATGAATGAGTTTCTAAGTTCAGAGCTTTCCGAATCTGCGTTTAGACGTAAATCAGCTTTTTCGTACGATCATTACATTTCTGTTTACGTTTACATTTTGATTTCAATCATAACTGTAAACTGCCTTCTACGCATTTATAAAACTTATCTCAAAGTTCAGTATCCTCAAAATTGGCATTTAGATGTAAACCGATTTTATCGTACGAACGTCGCATTTCAGTTTGCTTGCATTCTGATTTTCATCATAAACTGCAAACTGCCTTCGTAGATTTACTTTAACGTCATCTCGCTTAATCTTAAGTTAAAGTAATCTTAGAATCGACTTTTACATCGAAATCATTTTTATTAAATGAACGCAGCTTTCGATTTTAATAGAGAAAGATTTCCGCTGCACTAATTCACCCCCCCTTCTTAGTGCTCTTGATCCTAACAATTGGTATTAGAGCGGGGTTAACTCTCAAACGGATTAAAACCCAAGAGAGATGGCTTACGCCGGAAACCAATAGGGCCATTCTATTACACGTCCACCCATGTTAAATGGGACGGACTACACCTATTGGAAGACCTGAATGAAGATCTTTCTTATTTCTATGGATTTTGAACTTTGGAATCTTGTCGAAACGGTTTTTCGAAGTCTTCTCTTGTAATGATCGATTGGAATGATTTGGAGAAGAAGGCTTTCGCTCTTAATGCAAAGGCTATGAATGCCTTATTTTGTGCACTTGATAAAAACGAGTTTAATCGTGTTTCAATTTGTGAAACCGCATTTGATATTTGGCACACACTCGAAGTGACTCATGAAGGCACAAGTAGAGTGAAAGAGTCAAAAATCAATCTTTTGTTACACTCTTTTGAACTTTTCTGGATGAAACCGAGTGAGACTATTGGCGACATGTTTACCCGTTTCACGGATGTCGTCAATGGTCTAAAAGGACTCGGAAAAAGTTTTTCGGATTTTGAGCTCGTAAATAAGATTCTAAGATCCCTTCCTAAAAGTTGGGATCCTAAAGTCACTGCTATTCAAGAGGCGAAAGATCTAAACAACTTCCCTCTTGAAGAACTAATTGGGTCATTAATGACCTACGAGATGACTTGCAAAGCTCATGAAGAGCAAGAAGACATCCTTCCAAAGAACAGGAAGGATATGACACTTAGAACTTCAGAAGACCACTTGAGAGAAAACTCAAGTGATGAGGACTGTGACGATAACTTAGCACTTCTAACAAGAAAATTTAAAAAATTCATTAAAAGAAACAAGTTTAAGAATGACACAAAAAACAAACTTGAACCCAAAAAGGACCAAGTCATTTGCTATGAGTGCAAAAAGCCGGGACACTACAAGAGTGATTGTCCCCAAATCAAAAAGAGAACACCAAAGAAGAAGGCGCTCAAAGCAACATGGGATGATTTGAGCGCATCCGAAGAAGAGTCCAACACCGAGCAAGTTGCTCATTACGCCCTAATGGCCATCGGAGAAGAGGTAACGGATTTAATTGATGCAGATTTATTTTTTCATAAATTATTAAATACTTTCCATGAATTATTTGATGAATGTAAGACATTTAGTAGAAAATACAAATTGCTAAAAAAGGAGCATGATAGTCTTATTTGTAATTTCGATAAGTTAAAAGCTGAATATCATGATAGTTTAAGCTCATGCATAAAATGCCATGATCTAGAAACTCTCCAAAAGGAAAACTTGCTATTTAAGGACACCTTGAAGAAATTCGAGGTTGGTAGCAAGTCATTAAACATGATCCTTGCAAACAAGGGTCACGTTCCCAAAAGAAGTGGAATTGGATTTGTGAGAAGTCCTCACCAAAATCCAACCACCTTCATAAAAGGCCCCATCTTACATGTTCGACACCAAAGCAAATGTAACTTTTGTTGCAAACTTGGACACAAAACGCATTATTGTCCATTCAAGAAGATTAGTCCGAATAAATTAATTTGGGTCCCTAAAGGAACCATGATAAACTCTATGCAACATGATAAACAATGTAGATCTATCTTTGAGGCACCCAAAAGCAAATGGGTACCTAAAAATCATCCTTTCTTGTAAAACCCATACCATCGCAAGCTAGGAGCAAGAGATGGTACCTTGATAGTGGATGCTCAAGGCATATGACCGGAGATCCATCTCAATTCTTTAAGCTCACTAGCATAGACGAAGGCTATGTCACCTTCGGAGACAACAACAAGGGTAAAATCATTGGCAAATGAACCATAGGTAACAAATTCAACTTCTTTATTGAAGATGTTTTGTTAGTTGATGGTTTAAAACATAACCTCTTGAGCATTAGTCAATTATGTGATAAAGGATACATTGTTAGATTCGAATCTAATGCTTGCATCATTGAAAAATCACACAAAAACATATCTATGATTGCATTAAAACAAAATAACGTATACACTATTGACATCAATGATTTGTGTAATGAAATGTGTTTTTCGGTTTTGAATGAGGATGATTGGCTATGGCATAGAAGATTAGGTCATGCTAGCATGAAACTAAACACTCAAATATCATCTAAAGATCTTGTAAGAGGAATTCCTCATATCAAGTTCATCAAAGATAATGTATGTGATGCTTGCCAATTAGGTAAACAAATTAAGAGTAGTTTCAAATCTAAGAATCAAATAAGCACCTCTAGGCCCTTACAATTGATCCATATGGACTTGTTCGGACCAATCTCTACATCAAGCCTAGGAGGTAGCAAATACGCCTTCGTCATTATGGATGACTGTAGTAGATACACATGGACTTACTTCTGAAAACAGAAAAATGAATGCTTTAGATCTTTTACCAAGTTTTGTAAACTTGTTCAAAACTAGAAGGGTTCTATGATTTCGTCAATTAGAAGTGATCATGGTGGAGAATTTTAAAACCATGATTTCCAAGAATTCTGTGAACTCAATGGATACAACCATAATTTCTCTACTCCAAGAAATCCTCAACAAAATGGAGTAGTAGAAAGAAAAAATCGAAATTTACAAGAAATGGCAAGAACCATGTTGAATGAACATAGCCTACCCAAATATTTTTGGGCCGAAGCCGTAAACACTGCATGCTATATTTTGAATAGAGTTCTAGTTAGACCCTTACTCACCAAAACTCCTTATGAGTTATGGAACAACAAAAAACCCAATGTTTCATATTTTAAAGTCTTTGGGTGTAGGTGCTTTATCTTGAATGAAAAAGATAACTTAGGAAAATTTGATGCTAAATCCGATGAAGGAATCTTTCTTGGTTATTTTTCGGTTTCTAAAGCTTTTCGTATCTTCAATAAAAGAACATTAATTATTGAAGAATTCATTCATATTGTTTTCAATGAGATTTTCGAAATCAGGAAAAACGATTTTGATGATGATGCTAATTTTGATTCCTTGAATTTAAATGAAACCCCGTCTCCAACTAGCAACTTGAATGCATCCACTTCCGAAACATCCTTACCCAAGGATTAGAAGTATGTAGATGCTCATCCTAAGGAGCTAATCTTAGGAGACACATCAAAGGGGGTTCAAACACGATCCTCTCTTAAAAATTTTTGTGCCAACACCGCTTTTCTCTCCCAAATTGAACCCAAATGCGATGACGAAGCCATGAAAGATGATTCATGGATTATCGCAATGCAAGATGAATTAAATCAATTTGAGAGAAATGAGGTGTGGAAGCTTGTTTCTAGGCCAAATGACCATTTAGTTATTGGTACTAAATGGGTCTTTAGAAACAAGCAAGATGAAAATGGTATCGTGGTTAGAAACAAGGCTAGACTAGTGGCCAAAGGTTTCAACCAAGAAGAAGGTATCGATTACGAAGAAACCTTCGCTCCTGTGGCTCGATTAGAAGCCATAAGGATGCTCCTTGCCTACGCTAGTAGTAATAATTTTAAGCTGTTTCAAATAGATGTTAAAAACGCTTTTCTTAATGGTTTTATTTCTGAAGAAGTCTATGTTGAACAACCTCCTGGATTTGAAAATAATAGCCTCCCTAATCATGTGTTTAGATTAACTAAAGCTCTATATGGTTTAAAACAAGCTCCGAGGGCTTGGTATGAGAGACTTAGTTCTTTTCTTATTGAAAAAAATTTCATAAAAGGCAAGGTTGATACTACATTATTCATCAAGAATTTTGAAAATAATTTTCTCATTGTTCAGATTTATGTTGATGATATTATCTTTGGTTCTACGAATGAATCTCTTTGTGAATCTTTTGCTAAAACTATGAGTCTTGAATTTGAAATGAGTTTAATGGGAGAGTTAACATTCTTCTTAGGTTTACAAATCAAACAACTAAGCAATGTCATCTTTATTAGTCAAACTAAATATGCTATGAATTTACTAAAAAAGTTTAATATGAATAACTCAAAAGCTATTGACACTCCTATGAGCACCTCCACTAAGTTAGAAATTGATGAAAGTGGAGAAAGTTTCAATCAAAAAACTTATAGGGGTATGATAGGAAGTTTACTTTACCTCACTGCAACTAGACCAGACATCATATTCAGTGTAGGACTTTGTACTAGATTTCAATCAAACCCTAAGATATCTCATCTCAAAGCAGTTAAAAGAATACTTAGATATCTTAATGGTACCACAAATCTAGGATTATGGTACCCAAAATCAGAAAATCTTGAGTTAATTGCTTATGCTGATGCAGACTTTGCTGGCTGTAGACTAGATAGAAAAAGCACATCAGGAACATGTCAATTTTTAGGACATGCCCTTGTTTCCTGGTCATCTAAGAAACAAAACTCGGTTGCACTATCAACAACCGAAGCTGAATATATTGCAGCAAGTGCATGATGTGCACAAGTTGTATAGATGAAAAACACTTTAGAAGATTATAAAGTCCAACTTAAAAATATTCCCATTAAATGTGATAACACAAGTGCAATATGCTTAACAAAGAATCCTATACAACACTCAAGAACAAAACATATTGATATTAGACATCACTTTATACGAGATCATGTTACTAATCATGATGTAATCATAGAGTTCATTGACACTAAACATCAACTAGCCGATATTTTTACAAAACCTCTAAGTGAATAACAATTTGATTTCATAAGAAGAGAATTAGGAATGTTGATGTGTCCGAACACATAAACTAGTTAAAATTATCTTTCAAACTTTATTGAATAATCAAATCACTTGATTACATGCCTAAATAACATGTTGGAAATTATGTGTTGAATACAAAAATGTTTTGTCTTTTGATTGTATTTGAAAATCTGTAGCATAGTCTTATCCGAATGCATGAAAGAGTTAATTTCATTTTCGGATTCGCTTAACAATTGGAATACTAAAAATCGGATTTTCTCGTACACTCTTATGAAAAATATTTTTTTGAAATGGATTTGATGAAATGATTCCATCTTGAAATATGGATGATAGTATTTCTATTTACAAAAAATTGTTTCACATATCTTGACTCAAAGCAAACTCACAAATAGTATGAATCAAAGCAATCAACATATCATGTTTTCCTTTATATGCTTGAACAATTAATTTCCTATCATTTACTATTGGAAATAACATGAATCAAATAAAGGCATGAAACAATCATCGCACTTATACTCAAAATTTACTTGTATTGTTCTCCTGATATCACAACTACAATGCTTTTTGTTGATGACAAAGGGGGAGAAATATATGAATTGATGCTATAAACACTGATGCTATAATTATGCCATGCTTGCATCACCAAGAGATATATGAATAAATGCTATGATTTGCATTATGCCTTGTATCATGTCAAGATATCAAACAAAAAACTTGCATCGTAATTTTACGAGTTGATATCTTACCGTGTGATGAAATGCAATACTTGTTAAAATATTTGAAATGTGTACTTGAAATGTGTACATCATGTAATGATATCAAAATCATACTTCACAGTTTTACATGCTGATATCTTACAATATGATGAATTGTTACTATTACCATCATTCAAACTTGTAATGTAAAATTTAAAAATGAATGTTAAGCCTTGACATCTTCTTCAGAGAGATACATCATGATAGGAATCATGATGAGAATATTGATAAGTTCAAATGATTTTAACTTATCAATATGTCTCTTGAATTCTTAAGGTTTTGAATTCAAGAATGACTTATCTCAAGTATGGCATATAGATAGGGGGAGTTAAGGTTAACTCTATTATCAATTGATTGTCATCATAAAAAAGGGGGAGATTATTGAATCTCGAATTTTGATGATGAAGTCAATTGTCATTTGTTGTCTAATCTATATGTTGAGATAAGTGTGCATGATTAACTATGATGAAAGTTAGACATACAGCAGGAGTTGCGCCGGAGTCAAGACAATGATCACGTTGGGAGTTCGAGAGTTTGACGGAAGTTCGGACAGTCGTCGGAGGCTCTGCGGGAACAAATCCGAGAAGTCCATAAGCTTGCCAAAAGAAGCTCATCGGAACTCGCCAAGTGGATCGTCGCAAGTCCAGGAGTTTGTCGGAAGTCCGCAGGAGCATCACCGAGGGTTAATCGGATGATCGACGGAAGTTCGCTAGAAACTCGCCGGAAGAAGCGATTGACGCACCGGAGCAAGCTGCAGAAATTGTCTTAGGATTTATCGTAGTAGCACAATGATTAAGTTGGAAATGGGAGGTGATCCCATTAGCTTTATCTTGGGGCGATTGTGTTGGGAAATCATGGGGGCGACATCATATGCGCAGCGGAAGAACAAGAAAACAAAATCCCCGATTCCCAAAATGTTGTTCGTCATCGTGCGAAGATTGGTGCGCAAAATCCGTGAAACTCAAAAACTGCGTATAGAGTAGATTGTGTTACCTAGGGAGATCGTATATCCCTATTTCCTTGCAGATCCTTAGGAGAGGGTGAAGGAAATCAAGCGTCCTCCTCTCTAGCGGTGATCCACACAGCAGGGTTACGACGGTGCTCCTCAAAACTCCAGGCCTACTCTGAGGTGGAGAGGGAGAGGAGAATATGAAAGGCAAGCAAAGACTCTAGCCTATGAGGCTCTGAATCCCTCCTATTTATAGAGGTCCCCTGTCAAACCCTAATGGGTCCTCCCCTAGTGGGTATTGGATCTGCATCCAATAAGACAAGGGCTCCGTCGGATATCTCATATCCGAACCTCTACTCATCGCAATGCCTACCATATGTGTGTGACCCTCTAGGCCTAATATCGAGCTGGTCGTGAGTCATACCTGTCAGAACTCCTTCTAACTCAGTGAATTATTATCTCTGTAATAATTCACTCGACTTATCGACTACGGACGTACTAGGCCACTACGCCATAGTCCCCAGACGATACAGGGGAATCCAATCCATTGGACCTGTTTGTCCTCAGTTACCGTGTACCTATAGTCCCTCATCCATCTAATATCCTAGAGATCGTATATCGAGCATGGTGCTGTCAGACCCATACGGTTTCTACTCGAGTCTCGCTCTAATCGGATTCTCCCGGAGAACTCTTTCTCTCTCAACCCGAATGACCCTGGCCAGGGATTTGTTTGAGCAAGAACACATGGGATATTCCTCACATAACGCCAAGAGTGGATGATCCTCTATCGACACTCAATAGCCCTCGTAAGGTCAACTACCACTCCCAATGACCAGTTGTACTAGATATGGGACAGCCAAACCTATAAGTCTTGTATCAAAGAGTGGAGCACTCATACAGGACATCCTTGGTGTCTCAAGTCTAAGGACCAGATACACCACTAGGACTACGGAATCGTTGTCTGACAATAAGGCATCATCAACCATCCAGCATTCCGTAAGCGGATCAATCAGTGAACTCATTCTCCAATGAGCACCTGTACTGTATCCCTAGTGTCCCTACACGAGCAACTATGAGACCAGCTGCATCCATCATATGGACGGGTATACAGCACACCAGTCTGTCCGGTTATCACGATGTCCCTCTCGAGTAACCTATGACCGGGATTATTTAGGATATGTGTTTAAAGGTGAATCGATCTCATTATCGTGATCTCATCACGATTCGATTCCCATTGCACAAATCTAAGGACATCACAATATATATATGCACATATGCAATAGTTATAAAGTGATATACGCCAAAATAAACAAAAAGATTCTGTATCAAGTCACGTGCCATCACTCACGTGATTGGCTTGTTGGGCACCTATAACTAGCAATCTCCTACTTGACCTAAAGCCAATCACCTATGTGTCTGATCCCCATCAGACCCCTGTGACGCTCAAAGACAAAATGAGACAACTGCTTTGTTAGTGGATCTGCAATGTTATCTTCGGATGGAACTCTTTCCACTACTACATCTCCTCGGGCTACGATCTCTCTGATAAGTTGGAACCTCCTCAGAACACTTCTGATTAGACCCGGGTTCCCTTATTTGAGTAATCGCCCCATTGTTGTCGCAATATAAGGAGATCGGCTCATCGCTACCCGACACGACTCCCAAATCTGTAATGAACTTCTTCAACCAGACTCCCTCCTTTGTTGCATCTGATGCAGCAATGTACTCCGCTTCTGTGGTCGAGTCAGCAATGGTATCTTGCTTGGAACTCTTCCAGCACACTGCTTCTCCATTCAAGGTATACACATACCCTGAATTCGACTTGCTATCATCGACATCAGACTGAAAACTTGAGTCAGTGTAGCCTTCAACCTTAAGGCTATTACCTCCATATACTAGTAAAAGATCCTTAGTCCTTCTCAAGTAC
>NW_027021319.1:0-25697 GCF_036884655.1 Musa acuminata AAA Group | reverse complement strand
AGGAGCGAATGGCCTTAGTGTCCTGCTGCGACGCCTTGTTCAACTTATTGTCTGTCTTTCCTTACTACAGCACTTGTCTCCTCTCTTTGTCTTTATTTCTCGGATTGAATTCTGTATTTGTTGACTCCGGTACAGGACAATATGGGGAATTCCACGTAATTGACAGTTTCTCGAGCGTTAGTAGGGTAAGATAAGACTTACTCGCTCACTGGGCGGACCAGAAGTAGACTCATCGACAACACCGGAAACGGATGTGATGAACCTAGCTTGAACGCCTGATTTGGAACTAGCCGATTGGTAATAAAACTACATAAGTGACCAAGACACTACATGACAAGAAGTTATTACAAGTCCCGCTTTCTAAGAGCGTCAGTCTCGGCTTGAGGGTTCGACTTCACCTCTTATTCAATTTCGAGTTAGACGAACAGTACTACGATAATTCTATTGGCCCTGAATTAATGCCAAAAGTCAAGTCTCCTCTATTACTCGGTTAAAGCAAAGAGAAGGGTACAGCGAGGAAAGAAGATACTCTAAGCCAATAACCTATCTTGTGGATTTGGACACTGATTCACTTCCATAACCGACAATACCACTCGAAACCGTCCCATCCGGAGCAAGTCATCAAGGGAAAGCACTGGGAGCTAAGGAAGGACATTCTAAAGGTTAAGTACGGGCAAGGGCACGAAAGCGAATTTCTCGTTGTTTAATGCCTGTAAACCACTCGGTCATAGCTAGAAAGAAAATCAGGACAACTAAGAGCTCACTTTAGCGTCCCCTTATATACAAGTTCACTAGACTCGTTCCTAGACAATTGCCGAGTGCTTTCTGAGGCTGTGAGAAAGTTAGTTGTTAGAACAAGTATAGTAGATGACAAATAAAGAAAGTAAGCATCAAACGGTTATGAAAGGAGAGGTCCTGATGGAAAGTATTATTCGGGATGCGCATGCACCTATTTGTTCACGTAGTAAGGAGAGGAGGGAGTCAAGTCTGTGGGAGAGGATAAGTAGAAAGTAAGTCAGCATAAGCAGGACCTGAAGTTGTAGAAAAGTAAGCTAAGCAGAATCATTGCCTGTATCAGGATCAGAGAAAGTGGAGGCAGTATAAAGTACGGAAGCAGCCCTAAATGCATTGTAGCCTGAGTTAATAGATTGATGTAAATACACTTCACTTCGAAGTTCATTCAATTGAGCAAGCAAGCAAGATATTGGGAAGGATGTTGTGGAAATGAATGTTTTACTGAAGTGGGTATTGCCAGACCTGCCCTATCGTTATCGTTCAAGAGAATCAGCTGGAGCAGGCTACGATATAGAATAAGAGGAATAGGAGGTGTGTGTTGGCGTAGAGAGAGTGTGCTTCTTCGGCTCCTGTTAGCGATGTGAGTGTTGCGGTTCAATTCCATTCTTCAAGTTGAGAGTCTTGGGGAGGCAGTGTATTTACAACCAGCAAGGGAACCAGAAAGGCGCCAAGTAACTACTAATGTGTAGCGGCAGCAACAATAAGATATATTACAAGTTATAAACAAGTCCTGTGTTCGGGAGCTTAATTACAGAATGCAAGTAGTGTCAAGTGAGAATGAAGTGCTAGTAGCTATAGGTCTAGTCGCCTTAGGGGTCTCGTAAGAAGCCATAGGTACCGGAGCCAGGCCAGAGAAAGATATTAATCATCAACAGGAACCAGAGGCAGAGGAGCCGAACCGAATTAAGTTAGTTAATAGGAGCCGAGCCAGCTGCTTGTTGAAATCAGTATTAGTTGCCCGAGTTGGATAAGCCTCATTCAGTTATAATAGTATCTAGTTCAGTTAGCAGAGATGAGTAAGAGGAGAGGCAGAAGCACTAACTAACAGAGTTCACAGAGCCATAGGTCAGAGGTATTGTCGTTGCTTGGCCCTCTGATCTCTACTTTCTTTCTTTTGGGAGTGAATGACTAGGGAGTTAAGGAGACAGAGTGAAAAGAGCCTGTTCGAGTTAAGTTCTAGCCTGAATCCCTTGTGGAATCCCTTGTTTCATCCCGAGTTTCATCCCCAGTGCCAGTGAGAAAGTATGGTTATGAGAGGTCGGGCACTTCTTATAGGTCGGTTCGGGGGCAAGCTATTAGTTTCTTTCTAAAGAATAGAGAATAGAGTTGACAGTCCAGGTTGCCAGCCCCAACAAGTAGTTTCGTAGTTAAGAGCTTCTTTGGAGCAAGATCAGATCAGAGGTATAGTAATTCTCAGTATCAGTATTCACCCTTACTCTTTCTACTTGCCCCTTTTGAGTGGTCAATTCCATTCTTCAGTAGGTAAGTTACTTGGCCCGCATCTAGTACATAAGACTAAGATCTAGCTTGTTGGGGTGGTAGAGAGTTCGGTTCGGGGTTAACACTTAATAGAGGTGTCGGGTTGGTTAAGAGTAAGATCAGAGGCAATGACATTCTTCACTGATAGTCGAGGTAGGCAATAAAGTCATACTGATAGGTCGGGTCGGGTGCAATGAATTGATTACTTGTTATGTGCTTGTAAGCCGGAGGTGTTGTATAGTAGTCCAGAGCCCTAACTGTATTTGTAGCCTGAGTTGAGCTCGGGGTTAACACTTATAAGAGAAGAGGTCGGGTCGGGTGCCTGATTGAGGTCTTGTTCCAGTTATCAAGTGTCAAGAGTGAGAGTTTGTTCGGGTCGGCTGGTTTACTTACTTGGAAGCTAGGGTAGTGGACTGACTTGGTGGGTAGTTTAGGAATTCCTATACACTAGGTCGGGTATTGGATTACTTACTTACTAGTTTGGGTAGTTACCGCATCACTACGATCCATCTTTTAGGGTGGAATAAAAGGAAGAAAATCACCAAAACAATCAAATCAGCCAAGCCACTCGAGAAGGCAAGTGAGAATGAAACCAGGTAGTAAAAGTATAGGCCCTTATAGTAAGTCGGTAGAAGATAAGTCGACAGTATATGCTTGTTCCCCGAAACACCCATAAGCATTAGCACAAGGGCGAACTCACCCCGAGTAGTTGAATGCAAAGGCACTAGCCCACCCAGTGCTCCTCAATTCCATTCTTATATGTATTACTGAAATTCTATTCAATTGGGTCATATGAGCTCAATCCTCTTCTTTTGTTTGATACCTTCCCTGTTGCTAAGTAGAAACATTTTATCCGTAGTAGCTAAGGTTCACTTTGCGAGTGGAATCGACCAGATCAGATGCACGCTTAGAAGCTGGAAGTACTGAGAATTGTTCTCTCCCTTGCAGAAACTTACAATAGAGGCCTCTTATACAGGAGCTGGGCATTCTATTGAAAAAGCTGCTTCTGAAACTCAAGTAAGGTAAAAGTGACATTACCAACCAGAGGTGTTATCGAACCCTTAAATCAGAATACATATTAGTTGGCTACACTCTAGAATACTGGACTAGCTCATAGCTCATTAATATATATTCATTAGTGACTGATTCTCTATGCCTTCGGGTGCAATGATAGGTGTTTGCGACGAGTCAGCTGCAATCGATTCTTCAAGGGGAGTTTCCCATGTTTGATCCTATAAGAAGTGGTTCGGTTCCGAGAGGAGAGTATTGTTCCAGCTTGTTCCAATATGAGGGCAGGGCAGGGAAAACAGGCTTCGTCTTCCACTCTTGTAATGGTCGACCTCTCATCTTGATTAGAATTAGATACGAGGGAGCGGATACTATAATTCAATGAAGTAGTATTGGCTAGGGTCGCCAGTGGTAGATCGAATGCAAGGGAATAATGAGAATCACCAGTTCCAGAATTCTATCTTTTTCTAGATTTATATAGAATGAATTTCTATTGATTTGATTCTACTGTTTGTATACTTAGTAGGTAGAGGATCCATTGCAGTTTGTTTCTAGTAATTTGAGTGTTTGTGATTTTCTTCCACCAAAGATTCTCTGCGGAATCTGGGCTTGGCTGTTTTAGTGCATTTGTCATATATTGCGGGTTCCCTGGCATACCTCTCTTATCTCTTAGCCTACCTCTCTTATCTTGTACTAAACTACTTTGACGGGGCAGTAAACGTAGTCAACAATTCTTAGCGAGTTGGGGCAATAATCTAGTAAAAGAGCAAGAGGCAGCATTAAGTTAAAGCCTTGACTATTCATTTGAAGAACTAATTCCATGCTTTGAAGCGGGGCGGAGGGCTTAGATCTTGCTCCTGTTCCTGGTAGTCCTGTCTGTCCGAGTTAAGTTCTAGTCTTAATCCCGGTTGTACTGTTCTGGTTGAAGCCAGGTAGTAGCCTGAGGAGAGGAAGCTAGTCAAGTAATCGATAACTAAGGTAGGGTCGGGCTTTCCCTTGTAATAGAGTTAGGGTCGGGTGCTAGTGTTATATCAACCGGGCTTTCCCCTTGTAATAGAGTTAGGGTCGGTAAGGGAAGCTAAGCTATAAGTCAAGAAGTAAAGAATCAAACTCAGTAGTTAAAGACTGGAACTAAGAGTGGAACTAGTCAGTATCGGAATGGAACTAAGGAGTAAGCGAGGGGGCTAAGGTCTCTAACCACTACTCGACAGTGTTTTGATTCTGTCGAGTAGTGGTTTCACTCTTTCCCTTACTAGCTCCCGAACACATAGTCAGTAGGCAAACAACCAAGCTACTACAAACACATAGCAAACAACAAAGCTCCTACTATTGGACTGGAACCCTACCAGCAATCAGATACCTCGCATCAAAGCAAGTACCTTCTCTAGTATATCTGCTTTTGTATCCTTTCCTCGCACCGTACCGATACCAGAGCCAAGGAACTACTCAACTTATTAAAGCTGCTTGTACTATTACTATATTCTCTATTTCCTACCTTGGACAGGACAGGACTGGTTCTCGTCGTTCTCTTTCTCTATTTCCTCATTGATTAACACAAGCACTCTTACCTCTCTCTCGCCTACCCAGTGCTATCTCTTTACTTAGTTGCTTAGCCAGAATCCTAACTTAGCCCTGCTGTCAACTAATACAGTTATTGCTCTTGACTACTATACCTGAATTCGGCTCCTCTCCTGTACTTCTGCTCTGGCTCTGTCAACTAAGTCAGATCTTTCAACCGCTTCTGAAGTTGCTGGTCGAGGTCCAATAGAAAGGAAAGGTTTTGTGTCAGCTGTATTAGCTACTAATTTCATAGCTTCCCTTGCATACCTCTTCGGTGTTGCCTTATTGTAAACCTTGCAAATCAATGCCTATCATGCCCCACTCATGAACTTCCCGCTTCCCTTGTTGTTGCTGATAGTGATCTACTTATGGAATCGGTTATCCGATAATATAATATAAATGGAAGAGCTACTGAATTGAGTATAGATCAGAGCTAAACAGCGAACACAGGACAGAGATTCCTACTACTCTGGATAGAGACTATTCTGCTTTAACCGAGGAGTTGGGGCAATCGACTATTGACACTCGGGGACAAGCAACTTACCGGCTAGAATCCCCTTCATGAGTAATTGAATCACTAGTTCCAGTTCTCAAGTGGCGGAAAGGGAGTTGGGCCCTAATACTACATTGCTAGTGCCTTCCCTTACTGAGTGGATGTTAGCTAACACTAAGAATGAAGTAAGCAGGTACGATGTAGTGCATCTGGTATTAGATAAGCTAAGGGCCTAATACTACATTGCCATCGCATGACCTGAAATATAGTATGGATATGACCAGAAATGTTGTATATGACCTGAAATGTTGATTCTAGGAGAGAGGCCTTCCAATTCCATTCTGAAGTGGGAGCTTGGCCGTTCCGTTTGAGTGGAATCAGTTCTAATTGAACCCAGTAGCCAGAGGAGAGGCCTCTAAGTTGGGGAAGAACAATTACAGGCATAAGGCAATTGAGCTCCTACCGCCCTGAATACCGGGATGAAACTCTCACTATGGATTGAAGTCACAGTGGAGGGTCGGGTTGACAGCCAGGAAAGTGTACTTTATAATACAAGGATGGAGCTAGGCATGCTAGATCTACAAGGTTAAGTTCCAGGTCCAGGTCCAGTATCATAAGATTCAAAACCCATTTCTAGTTTTAGGCAGGAACACCATCTTTAGAGTCCAGTCCTTTCCTTACGCCAACAAACACAGGTCCTAGTCCTGCAACAAACATATCCTTCACCTGATCTTAAAACGGAGAAACTACACTTGATACGATCAGAAATAGTTTCATTGAGGTTCACAGGCCTTAAACGAATATATTGATTAATATATGTCATATTACTGGTTTTTATGCTAGAGTCACCATCTGTCCTGTCTTCAATTCATAAATTCCTACTTGAGAGTTTTTTGATTACTTGAAACCTGAAACTCAATCCTCCAATTCTGACTTCACCCCGGGGACTCCATCCTTCAATTATGACAATTGCCAGTGACAGTTACAGTTTCATCCTACTTAGAAGCTATGCCAGTGTTGTCTTCGAGAGAGGAAATGCATTCTTTGACTTCTGCTAACGGAGTTCTCTGATCTTCAGCACTAAAATCAATTACTGAAGACTCAAATAAGTATGACCAGGCCCAACAAGACGTGGTGCGCTATCGCTATTTTACCCACTAGCTGTGTTGGTGAGCTAGAAATAAGGCTCCGTAGTGGTATTTGCAACAGGGGTTCAAGCCTAAACTACAAGATCTGCATTATAAAGAGGATCAGCGTTAGGGCGAGCGAGTGTTGTCTCTTTTGGTGCTTCTTCCAGGATAGTTTGATCGTACTAAGAATCAGAGGCTAAAGCAGAAGCCATGGAATCTACAAGTGAAGAAGCCTAGATAATCCGCGCAGTATAAAAGTAAGCTCCAAGCGGGTAAGGATCTTAAGCCGAAGTCAAAGCAAGCGGTTAAGATAAGAGAGTTCAGTTAAAGCTTTCTTATACTTATTATACTTATTATTCTACAGCTTTCTGGTTATCGTACACTTTGCTGGCACTGTCAATTTCTCAACGGAACTGTCTTAAGAATGAATGGAATCTATCGAGCTCCCTAACACTAACGGGCAACATTATACTAAGCTTGTTCCGAGTCAACTAAGACTTATTCTCTTTCCAGCACTACTATATCTGCTCTTTCCAGCACTACTAGATAAGAATAGTAACACTTTTAGAGCTTCAATCTTTTCCTGAAGACTCAACTGTCCCAACTAGACTAAGTGCGCTAACTTATAGGGTCTTGAAAAGAGTGGAAATTGAAACATTTGATAACTCACTGCCGCTCGACGACGAACAAATTGTCTTTCATAAGGAACAAGAACAAGATCGGGAGTTGGATCCGGGGAAGAAGCGGTTCGAGAATCAGCTGCAAGTAGTTCTGCTCTGTTTGCAAACTTATATGACGGTTGGTGCAAATCCAGTTTTCGGGAGTTATAAGAGCGTTAGCGGGCGGGCAGCTTAAGAAGTAAGGGTCGATGTTGGCTTCATAAGGCTATTTTCCAGTAACGTTGTAAACCTTGATTTCGAGCTGTTCTGTTACTTCACAAACCAATAAGCTACTACTATAATAGTGATAAGTCCTGTTTTAGCAATTCGGATATTATGACTTAAGAGCACATAGCACCTGGCGCTAGAGTACCCTATTATTCTTCTATGACGTTTCTTAATTACTTCTATACTCACTAATGCACTAGATCCATCCCTTACACTCAATTCTATATCTCTTCTTCATGGTTTCTTTCTTATATTAGCTGGTTGAATTCTTTTACTGGTGGAGAATTTCAAGCGGAATTGAGAGCTGATAGATCCGGATTAGAATAAGGATAAGGTACTGGCAGCACTAACGGAGAAAGTTGGCAATGAACAAGCTTAGTTAGGCGCTAAGAGAGAGAAGAGTAGTTAGGCGCTAAGAGAGAGAAGCGGGAAGTTTCTTTTCATTCAAATTCAGTAGCAAGCGGGAAGATCAATGAGTGGAATTCTTTCTCTTATGAGGAAGCCTAGGTGTCTATCTCTTATGAGGAAGCCTAGGTGGGTTTGGTGTTTGTTGGGGAAAGTTCCCTGTCCTGTTTGTTGGCGACGAGAGATCATCAGCTGTTTTAAGAATGAAGCTGGCCAGAAAACACATAGCTTGCTAGCGCATCTAGTAGAACACAAAACTCGAGCAAGAGAGGGCAGGGAAGAATTGGCTGTTGACTACCCCTTTAAGTAGTTGTGGAGTGGTAAAGTTTCAACAGTATGAGTTTAGAGAGGCGATTCACTCTTTATTAGTAGCAAGAGGTATAGCTCTTTCCATAAGTCTTAGTTGACCAAGTCCTTTGTTTGCCTTTACTAGATACCTTCGGGCGAGGAAGCTAGAAGTACTATTGATCCCAGGTAAGAAACAAAAGAATGAGCCAGTTAACGCTAGTATACGCTTGGCGCTGCTATGTGTTTGTAGTTGATTGGCCCGGTCTTCAAGCCTTTCATCCTAATCTTAGAGCACCTCTTTAACTCCTCCGATCAGTATTTGTTGCCAGAGGAGATGCACACTAGTGCCTTTAAGGAGAAGAGCCCTAGGTATAGGATAGAGGTGAAGTTTCCAGTGACGGTAACTATTTGCTATCCAAAATCCCGGCCAAGTATTTGCCTAACTAGTAATTCCCTGTTCTCTGCTCTTTCATCTACTCTTACTTCCTTACCTAATCCTTTTCAAGCTTCTAATCTTTCTTCTACTCAAGCATATGATCTCGGATACTTAACAAGAACGGACAGAGAATCAGGACATTATCAATCGTACCTTAGCGCTACAGAAGGAGTGGATTCTTTCTTGCCATAGTATATAATGGAGTAATATCGTTTTTCATCTTAACGATTCTATACCTTATTGCTGACTTGCGCTGCGTTGAGACTTTCCCTCGTTAACCTCACTTCTTACCCGGTTGGAGTTTCCTCGCCCAACTTAATCATGCACAAGCACTTGAACCTGAACCTCTATTGGAAAAAGGAATCTTTCTTTCGAGCGTAGAAGCCCCAAATATGGCATTGAATCTATCGAGTGCAGAAGTGAGTCTAGAAGATTGCCCCACCCAACCAAACTCAGTAACACGGAATCTTTAGAGCGCATAGCTCCGTTAGCTCCGAGGAAAACTGGAATATCAATGGAACTGACAACTGCTTAATATCTTGCTCATCCTTATGATCCAGCATCAGATCTTTCCTCATATCCAGCTCCCACTGACTCATTGGCTTTTGACCTTTACGCCCTTGTTGGTTCAGCTACCTACCCTTTGTTTGTTCCTTATACGGATCTTGTTTGCTTTGCGCTGGACCTATGATATAATTCTTTGCTTGTGAAAACTGGAACTCACCGTTAGCCGACAACTCTTATAGACAAAACGATTACTGCTGATTTAGATCTTTTTTATCCAGCTTACACCCTTTTCTTTTGTCCCTACCTAAGCAGCTTAAGCTTGTTTATTGGTCCGCTTACCTCTTTTAAACGGCTGATTCTCTCGTTGATGAAACTCGAACAGAAAGAGATGATCTTATAGATGAAACTCTCACTCTAGCATTTGAAAAGAGAGTCGATTCGGCTTACGGAACTCTACGAGCGGGAGCGGGAAAAGAAGTGGAGTGTGAGAATTTGTTCCTGAGTTGTAAGCGCGTATATAAGTCTAGACCACATAAAGGAAAGCAGTAATATAGGCTATTCTCTAAGTTGAAGCTATATTAAAGCTATTCTCTAAGTTGAAGCTATATTAAAGGTTGCTAATAGGGAAAAGACTCATTGAGACTCGGGGCAAGCGTATACTAGTTTTCGGCGAGCGGGGGTGGGTAAGTGACCTATTACTTAATGCACTAGATCTATCCCTTTAGTTGATCATTCCATTCTGAATTCTTACTGATAATACCCTAACATTCTTCATTCGTACTTTTGAGTTTAGTTCGGAGCCAGAGTATTGATATTGGGCGAAGAGTAGATAAAGAATAAGTAGTTGGCGCAGTAAATATGATAAGTTGGTCAGCTTCACCTCCTGTCCTGTTTTGGGGGTATATCTTGATTTCTATACTAGGTGTAGGTGCTCTATGGATTTAACAGATCTTTTTCACTGCTTAAACTAATTCTTAAAGAGGAGTTCAACAAGAGAAGAGGGCAAATCCTTTTCCTGTTCCTTATTTGTTCGTCGGCTTCGGCTTCTATATATGATGAAAGAAGAACTGGGCGAACAGAAACAGACTCTAACACAATAACCTATCTGCCAAGAAACAACCTTATAGACTTTTGCCAATAACCTACGGAAACGGAAACAGCTTTTCCTCTCTCTCTGGTATCGCCAACACCCGGATTTAAGGATAATAAAGCTTATTATATCATAGCGTAGACAGTAAAGCAAGTGCCAACTCCTTCTCCTACTCGCTTAGGCTCGAACTCAACTTTCAACAAATAACTCCTTATGGGTAGGGCTAAAGTTTTCTCCGTTCTTGCGTTGGCAACGAAAGCTTGATTATCTTGTTTACTAGAATTCTTCTGCTTCATATCTTGCTTCCTTACCTGATCCTGCGTATGATCCTGATCTAGTTTATGATCTTATGGATTCCACTCGCCAAGTAATATTACCGACTTAATATAAGTGCAACAAATACAACATTGACTTTTTCTTCTTATTAAGATCTTTCTTATACTGCTTCTCTCATTGACTTAACAAGAACAGAAATATACTTTACAGATCTCTACTCCTCAACTCAAATGGAAATCCACTTGTATTCCTTACTTATAGGTTCTGGAACTCGTACACTTCATACTGTCCGGTCAACTCTATCACTTCTCTTACTGCCCGGTAAACAAATCCAATAGTCATTTCATCTCCCTCGAGCGCATGTCATATCATATAAGATGGAAATAGTTTAGTCACAAACATTCAAAATCAGCGGGAATTTCTTTTAGCGCGGAAGCTCCTAACGCCAAAGACAGGAATAGAACAACTTTCCGAGCACAGAACTCAGTTAGCGCCGAGTGAAACATTCCATTAATCTATCGAGTGGTCTTCAACAAATCATTCTGAAAGTTCCCAGTAAGGAGTGAGTTATTCCTCCAGTCTTGTTTCTTTGTCAGCGAGAGAATCAGAAGTTTCAAGATCTAAAGCAGAAGACGGATTGGAATTAGGATCATCAACAGGATCTAAAGCTTATTAATTGCCTGCTGGAGTCTTTCTTTGTCATAGAGAGAGTTTCGGGTGGTGGAATTCCTATAGTGAAAGAGGTGATTGTGTTGGTTCAGAAGGTGAATGAGTTGGAGTCGATAACACCTCTGCTCTTGTTGGTCACTAAACAGATTGTCGAGTTTATGCTCCTTCCCTTGGGGACGAGATAGGAATAAATAAGGAAAGGAACTACTCTCATGCTGAGGTGCTGTCTACGAATCTCATGCTGAGGTGTTGTATCAAGGAACAGTATAAAGAAGCTAGTATCTCGTGCGAAAGTCAGCTACAAGCGAAACGATAAGGGCCAAGCAACTAAGCGCCAAGCAACGAGGCAAGTCGACTACTTAGGTTCATTCTTATTAGTACTAGCTCAATTCTTTGACTTACTGATCTGTGACTGACTGTTGGAATTCTGTGTTTCCAGTTGATTTCTTTCCTTCAAACAAAACTTCCCTTTAGTGGCTCTAACAAAGACAGATGCAACAGGGGATGAAACCAGAACTCCCGGCTCATCTAACTCTTTCGCCTCTCCTAGCTAATCTCTCTCTTTCTCCTCTGCAAACTACTCCTTCTCCTGTTCAGTTCTTGACCAAGTCCAATCTTCGTAGATGTGCTCTGGGGTCATAGGGAAGAATAGATTGCTTCTCTTTTGTCAACACTGGAGTTACATCTTATAGTCAACACTGGGATTACATCTTATAATAATCACAGAACTCGATCGATAGAAGAAATGATTGTTTGACTTCCGCTTACGGAGTTCTCTGACCTGATCCATCTTTCTCGTGCTAACCTGATCTTCTCGTGCTAAAAAGAGGCAGGGCCCTTACTATTAATTGCCTCTCTCGACTCTCCTTAAGGGCATGCTTAGCTGGGTATAGTCTAGAAGATTGCCAACACTTCGTCTGTCCATCCTATTGTAGAAGAAGAATCCGCAGGTCCAGGTCCCAGTTAATTAGTTTTAGGGGCTTGGCTGTTTTTGTCTTCTTAGCCTCTGCCTCTGGTTCCTGTTGATGATTAATATCCTTCTCTAGCTTCGGTATCAAAGCAAGTACTTTCTTCTTCAACCTACTATAAGACCTAACATCTTTTGTTTGAGCACCCGACTACTTACAGAATCAACCCAGCTTCAAAGTACTAATATGAAGCTTGCATTTCTTATCGTATAGACTTGATTAAGCTTGCATTTCTTATCGTATAGACTAGCTTGTGCACTCAACTGTCTCAACATTAGCACACCTTGGCTTCTGGAACTCTACTTGAAGAAACTCCCATTCATTAATTCTGACTTCAAAACTCCCGTTAGCGAGCGGGCAGCAACAGAACTCTACGACTGCTTTCGCACCCCAAGAGATTCTTTCTTTCTCTCAGGTCTCGCCAACATCACCGCTTGCAGAACCCAAAACGAGTACTTTCATTTCGGCTGATCCTGATACTGATCTGGAAACTGGAACTACACTTTTCGAATTCCCCTACTAGGCGCCAGTTGATCTGAAGTCAACAAATCATTCCACTCTTAAAGCACTACATCTAGCGTACAAACTTTTAGAATAAGTAAGTAGCTTGTTCCCTCATGCTCGTGCTCCTTCCTTTAAGAAAAGAATGCAGACTCTGTAGATGCTGACTTAGCGGTTGCTGTAGTGGAGTTGTCCAGTTCTAGTGAAATCGACGAGATCAGTTTCAAAAGGACTCTCTCTCCTCTCAAGTAGTCAAGTAAGAAATGAACGGCGTAGTCAATTGAATTTAACAAGCCTTAACCCTACTTCCAAACTTAGCTTTATGGTTTATCTGCCTAGCCGGAGGGGAAACACTCAGAATTGAGTTGAAGCCACAGGTAGATCAGCAGAATCACTAGACGTTACTCGCCCTCTTTGAGACTCTAGTATCCAGCTAACTCGCCAAGACCTCATTCTATCTTACTAAATGTGCTATTGCGGTAAGAATACCTACTTTGCCTAAGAATACCCACTTTGACAGAGCTCATGGGTTGGTGAGAGAGAAACTTGACTAGCACTAGGGTAGGTTGACGAGTGGAAATAGAAAGAAAAGGTTGGTGCTAAGAGAATGGAAATAGAAATCCAAGGTTGGTGCTAAGAGAAGAGCGGTTCGAGACCATGCTTGGAGTGGATAATTGCCTGTATCAGGAGCAGAGGCAGTGATCAAGTAATAAAGAGTTTACAGAGGCTGTTGAATCAGTTGTTTTCTTATATGTAATTATTATCGCCAAGACACTACTAACCAAGCAGACAAGCTGGCGCCAAGTAGTTAGTGCTTCTCGTACTTTCACTGCTGCTTCTCGGAATGCAACTAAAGGCAAACAGTACAGGCAAACATGCTTACTAGTAATTCTTTCAACCGGACACTGCCCTATCTCAATTCCCTATCTATTGATTCGAACCTCAGCCCCTTGCTTTAACTCTAAAGCCCTATTGATCTCGAACAGGAACTCTACTCCAATGAACTAGCACTGAAGAACAAATTAAGGCAAAGCTCACGTTAGCCCTTGTTTATTCCGTTCCAAAGCTCACTAAAGCCGTAGTCGAGTTAAGGAGTTAGACAGGAGAACCCTCTATTACATCATATGTGACTTTGAATAGCAGATTTTCCGTATTAGCATAAGAGGATAGGGCGCAAGCAAGCAATTGTAGTTAGCGAGTTCCGCTTCCGCAGATGAGCATTCGGCTTCCTCTTGGGGAACTCTACTTAGTATATAGTAACAGTCTCAAGCTAGTCCCGCTCTCGTAACCTAGGGATTCAACCCGTTTTCGGGAGCTACTGTTATAGCGGTAGTGGTGTTCGAGAAGAAGTGCACTTTTCTTTATATATTATGATTCTAGAAGAAGATCTCCCACTCCAAATAAGAAGAAGACACACACATAAGCACACTCAAAGAAAGAGGAAAGGAGTATAAAGGCTATTCCTGATCTTCGGGAGCTGCTATAAGTAGCCATGTATACAACTTAACCTAATTCCTTTTGAAAGGCTTTAATCGGCCGAAGGTACCTAGAGACTTTCAATCCCAAATTACCCTCGTACCAAGGAATAGTTTTCTATCGACTATTTGACTAGTTTCAGACTGGATTTCTCAAGATAAGTACCCGGGATGAAAGAAAGTACAAATGCCACAGAAAGAGAAGGAGCAGCTATAGAATTCGCTTCAAAAGGCGGAGCGTCTACCAGGCCACATAAAAGCTATCCAATGGTACGCATTGTAGGCGGTCATCATCAACATCAGCATCTTGTAAATCCGCTCCAGCCAATGACCATGGATAGATCGTCCTATGATATAACCCTGAAGGAATTACTTGTCTGAATATGAGAGGTTCATTGGTGCTGCTCTTGCTAATTTCCCAAGAGCGGTCCTCCACCATCAGTGCTTGAAATTGATTCTTACTCGGTTACAGTAGTTTACGCCAAGCTCTCTTCGTCACTTCCCTTACAATCTTAGTACTCTGGATTTACTGGAATCTGATGACGATTAACATGCTTGCTGCACATCGCCACTATCATTCAGCTAGTCGCCAGATTGTTCTCTCCTGGTGGGAGCGCTAAAGCTTATCCGTCCCTTATCTCAATTCCCATGTAACCCTGTCTTGTTGTAGCAGAATTGGATTAAGGCTTCTGGTCAGAGGGCCTCTGGAAAGGCTAGGGATGTATGATGCCTGGAACCGGAACGTCGAAGGGAAGCTGTGACACCAAAGGATACTAGGCGAGATGGATTCAATTAGTGAAAAGTTGACTGAACACCAACAGAATAAGAAGAAGTATAAGTAGGAGCTGGATCTTAAGCTGTACCCAGAGTAGGAGAATAAACAGTAGTATCTTTCCACAATTCTATAACGGAACAGTTGATGGAAATACATCATTTCATTGAATCATAGAATTCGAAACTGCGGAAGCTGATGCTCAAAAGTACCTTGTGCAAGTCAAGTTTTCGGCTAATATGAGTTTTGCCAGAAAAAGCAAGCAGGAATCAGAGGTGTTTACGTTCTCAAAAGGGATGATGCAGTAAGGTATCTCGGTGTTGCTGCAAGCGGGTCAATTTCCCATAAATAAATCATAGTTTCGAGCGTCGTCAAAGAAAGATGGGAGTTAACCGGTCAGGGGAAATCAATCTGGGTTTACAGCCCGATTTCTCGTTACTTAAGCCTTGTTCAACTCAGCTAATGGTAATCACCCAGCTTCAGAGTATGATCCAGAGTCTGACCCATCTTAGAATCCATCTTAGAATCTTTCTTCTCATTAAGTGTTGAAGGAGTTCCAGGATCCAGTAAGTCAGCAGCATACGTTTCTTTCAAGTATAGTGTTCTTGTTTACGAGATCGGAAGCAGTACGAGTCAATTCCGTTTCTGCTCGAAAGATTCCCGTCCTGTTTTCAGCTTACGGAGTTCTCTGATCTTCTGTGCAAGAGAGAGATTCCATTGATGTTTGAGTGGATTTGCCAGTTCACCTTTTTCATTTCATAATGGACGTTCGTTCATAGATAGGTTCATATAGAATAAAGTAATAGGAGAGTAGACTCCAAAAGAAAGGGAAAGATTCCTATCAAGGTTAAGGCCCAAAACAAGAGTACTCTGTGCTAAGGTAGCAATCATAAGCTGTGCGAAAGGAAGCAGCAAGACCAGAAAGTGTAGTTCGAAAGGAATCAGCAAGTACATAATCCATTTTTCATAAAGGAATCAGTATAGTAAGCGGGAAGTCAAGGTTCGGAAAGGGGAATCAGTCCTGTTTTAGTCGTCGTTCGAGGCTAACAAGATGATAGGCGTCAATGCATCAGAAGAGAACTTCCTTTCGGGGTGTCTTCAATAAGGTAAGGTTAAGGTGGATTTCTTTCTCATTAGCTACGTTTCCCGCGATGCAAAAGGGCATACTACGGTAAGGTCTGTTGGGCCGTTCTAACAAGGATCTTAGTTTTGGGAGTTCGGATAGCCTACGTATCTAAGTGAGTTTTCGGGAGTTATCAGATCTTCTGCTTCATCCGTTGTTTGTTTCATTTCATATCTCTCTTACCGAGACAAGGTTGTCAAGAAACTAACTCCTTGGCTTTTGCCGAACTATACTTTCCTTCTTCTGTTTATTCTGATCTTTCAACTGGATATTAGCTTGCACTGGAACAGACCATTCTATGAAAAAGACTCTATCATTTATTATGGTTATGGACCTCGCATCAAAGCCTCTACTCTCATATGACCGAACCCGACTTGTTGTGTTGAACCAGCTCCCGTTAGCGCCCCAAGATAATAAACTGGTAAAGAATAGGCTAACCCCTCTTAACTAACCGCCGAAAACAACACTTATAATCTCGTAGTCACTTTTGGGGTTTCAGGTAATCGAGTGAATTCTACTTGTTCTGTTTGCCTAGTTCGAGTTTAATCATATACAGAAATGGGGTAACTAAGGAGAGAGAACCAGGAGTTATTGTTTTAAACCCAGTAAGGGTAGGCTAACAGGCAGTGAAGCAAGGTTCAAAGTCAGCAGCGACAGAACGGTATTGAGAACGAAAGAAGGGTTTTGAAACAAGAGAATACTGGATGCAAGTAAGAGTATCAAAGTCAGTAAGGACCAGGCTCCAATGCAGTGGTTACGGGATCAAACCCTGTAGCTATAGACTAAAGACCGGAGGAGTTAGACTTAAGGGAAGCAAGTGCCAGGCCGATAGGAGGTGTTGCAAGAATTAGATCGAGGACAGTCAGACTAATGGCAAGGAAGGGGCCGGGCTTTCGTCATTTGCTGATATTTCCCTTTGAGGGTTGGTTAGAGAATCCTCTTTCATCCCGCAAACACTTATGTTAAAGGAAAGGATACTAAAGCTCGCACCTACCGAGTAGAGTATGTATGAAGTTCCTTCACTCCCGTTTGCTGCTGACAAGAACAGTATAAGGTACAGGGTAAGATTTAGAGTCACCTATACAAAGCCCACTAGCGGTTAAGAATAAAGTCAGCGGGAAATAAAGTCAGGGTAGAAAGTCAAGTGTATGTATCCATATGGAGGAAGGGCGCAAACAAACAAGCTTTAGGCAGTAAGTCAGTAGTGGGGTTGGAAATGGCTCTTTTCATCATTCTTTTTTGCATCAACCCCGGGAAAGTCACTAGCTAACAGGTGTTGTTGACAGTGAATGATTTGTGGATTGCCCTACTAGAGAATGTTGCGTTCCACCGAGAGAATAAACTAACCAACTAAAAGCTTATTCCGTTGCTTGTTCTCTTGCTCGTTCTCTTGCCTTTGGCGGGAACACCTCTAACACTCCACTTCTTGTCCTATCTTCTTCAACGTGAAGTGAGTCAGTGTCAAAGTAGATAGAAGCTCTCTGCCCACTACACGGTGTTGGGTTTGTGTGAAGCATCTGTTTACTCTGTTGCACTTGACTCTTAAGAAGCACCGAATCTAAGTTGGACTTTCTGCTTTGAGGTAAGGAAAGAAAGGTTCTATTATAGGTAGTTCATTCCTGTTATGAGTAGTTCAATCTGATAGTTAGTAATTTCATTCTCATAGCAGTAGCCTTATGGTAGTGTTCGAGGTACGAGCTCCAAGGTGAAAGGTTAAGGCTTATCCGGTACCTAGTGAATTCTTAACTGCTATTCACTCTTATTGTTATTGTAGTTCAGTCGTATCGGATGGTAATTGATTTCTTGTTAACATCAGTATCGGTTTAAGAGACAGAAGAGGCTGCCTTGTTAGCAGTAAAAGTGAGCCTGTTCTCTTGGGGGTAGTGTTTGGATTCCCTTTCTGGTGTGGATTACTTGTAAAGCAATGTCAGTTTGCAAATTCAGTAGTTGGGGAATGAGATAAAGGGGTGTTGGTTCAGAAGTTAACCAGTGGAATTGAACTGGGTATTAGAAGAACTAGGGGTACGATGTAGTGCATCTAGGATAAGAGTAATAACAATAAGGGAACAACTCAGACTGAAGAGAATCAACAGTAAAGTCAGGGACATAAGAATAAGAGGAGTGTAACATTAGAATTCCACTTATTATTATTAGATAAGTACGATCTATGCGCATCTACTAATAGGAAAAGAGTCGTCCAAGCCTTGGTTCGTTCTTTCTTCAAACTTACCTCCCTGAGCCCTTTACACCCTACTCACTTCTTTACTCGGAGCTTGGGCCTATCACTACCAACTCAAAGTCTCCCGCTTCTGACTTGGATTCTTCAATACTTCCCCTACACACAACAAATATCACTTTTGGGGTTTCTTTATTATACCGGTGTTAGTTTCTTACTTGATTCTCTTTTGAACTCTTCCACTGCTTTCTCTTAGTCTTACTTTGATGTCTCTCTTGCCTATGTGCGATGGTTAGTCTGCTAATCCTGGAGCTCAGCCTTATCCTCCTTTAGGAGAGTCCGAATCCTTCCCTGCCGCTACTACTAGCTCTAGGGCTTCCACTTACTTCCTGAATTCTGTAGTTAAGGTTTGAGTCCGACTCTCCTGTCCCCTAGTACGTAACTACTTTATCTTAGTCTACCACTCATTACTCTAATTCCCCATTTCATACCTTAGCCTTTCGCCTTGACATTCTGGAACTTATTATTCAATCTTTTGAACAGCGCTATCAGACTATATCTCCTCGCTGTCAAACTAGAACTTACCGCCTATGGGAATGAAAACAGTGCTTCTCGTCCTTTATCTTCTAGTAGAAAGAAAGACTCACCATTGCCCCAGCCAATCAGACTGACAAAAGGAAATAATTGTTTGGGTATGATCTAGGGCATACAGAAAGAATAATCCACTAAGGCAAGCCACCCTTACTCACCGGTAGCAAAGCCTTACGCGTGTTCGCTTCAAGCCGGTACTACCAACCTCAAATCAGTAGTTCACCTATCAGCCTGCCACTATTGAATCTCATTCATGCCCCCTCTTGCTTAAAACTAGCGCTAGTGCTTCTATTACTTGCTCTGACAATAGAGAATTGAACCCATACTGACAAGATACAAACAATGGCCCCCTCTTACATTATGTATTTCACCTTTCATTCTTCAAATCTCTTAGGTCACTCTTTCTTTTCCACAGAGCAGTCTATCGATCCGTCTCAATGCCCCACCACCGAAATCTGAGCTTACTGTCTCTCGGCCTAGCGCACCCATACCTAAATCTTGGTATTTTGCCCCAGCCTATTAGCCTGCCCCTATTAACTAGAATTCTGATTCTCCTCTTGCACTCTAACTATCCTGACTGCCTTCCCCAGCACCCTTTTGATTCTGTAATTGATGCTTCCAAGGCTCTCACTGCTTACTCATAGCCGTACTTGTAGCTCTCTTATTCTGAAACTGGCTTCGAACCTTGCTTGACTATAGCACATAGCCTCCATCTCCTTGCTCTAAGTCTCCAGATCTATGCTTTCTTTCCCCGATATACGAACCAGGTTCTTATACTCTTGGATTTCACTCTGTAGCTGCTGAACCTAAACCTTACTTGTGAGTTTGAGTTTACTATATAAGGTAGTTCAAACTGACAATCCCAACTCGCAAACTAGCATCCGGACATATAAATATGAATAACCTCTCTCAAGGACAAGGACTTGACTTTTGCTTTTAGTCCCTGAGCTCGGGCTTGAGTCCGCCAAACTTACACTACCATTATGATGCTCTTTACTTTCATGCTACTTTCTTTAATAACGATAGAACGATAAGGGAGTTGTTGACATTCAATTACGTGTTGGCATCAAAGTCTTCTTCAAGTGTTGCGGAAGGTAGTTTCTATTTAAGTCTGCCTCAAACAATACTTTCAGTTTCATATCCATCTTTTTCATATAACCCTAGGAATTGACACTGCGTTAACGCCCAGAAAGTCAGAATATCATTGAACCCATTTTTCCTCTTCCTCAATAATGAGAAGGTTTCTATACGAGATTCCACTCAAACATACCCGGTCAGCTGGATAAGTATCATAGGAAGGATCAGCGACAAGTCTCGTCAGCTGAGCTGGATAAGTATCATAGGAAGGATCAGCGACAAGTCTCCTACGAGTTATGAATAAGTCTGCATTTCGGTGTCTACATTCTCTTCGGAAACTAAGCAAAGTATAAGGATACAGAAAGAGCTGGATCAGAAGCCAAAGAATCCAGTACTGGCGTTGAAGCGCTAACGGCTTATTGAGTAGAGGCGGAGGCACCCCTAGCTTTAAGAATAGAAGATATGCTCTTTTCTCCTGCGTAAGTCTCAAGTCTTAGTAAGGATGAAGTCAGAGTTTCTACCGGATTAATAGAATCTTACAGTATATGGAGTCGGTCAATAATCTCTAGTCTTAGTTTGAGCTGGAGAAGAATATAAGGCAATCAATCCGGGTATTCCAAAGGAAGAAAACATCATTTCCATTTCCTTCTCGGCAAGTGGAGTTACCTCAGCCAGCTAACTTACTAATCCGTTTTCTCGGCCGGGTACCGCTTACTCCCTTTGGCGAACTTCCTAATCATTTCGTAATCGGCGATTGTGAAAAAGAGAAGAGCGGTCCTAAAAGGTTTTTTCTTGAAACGGACTTTGTTACTTGATTGGATCGGTCCTCATATGGTGCATATTTCTTAGTTGGGAGGGAGCTTTCCCACATAGCCCATCCATATAAAGTTCTCCTTGGTTAGACAGGTTGGTTTCTAGGCCGATCTTTTGACTTATCCTCGCATCTCTCAATACGCTAAAATCCTATATTAGCTTATTAAGGCAGTTGAAGGTCCAACAAAGCCTTTCTTTTTTGCCTAACAGCGCATTTGGAGCTTCTTCTATTAGGGCATCTTTCGATGAGTAGGTCCGGAAAGAGACAGAAGGCATCCCTATTTGGTTAACATTTCCCTGAGGTGCCTAGTCTTTATGGGCAAATAATCCATCCCGCGCCATTCCTTATTGTCGGTGTGAATAATAATCAGAGCAATCTAGAGTAGATAATCTAGTCTCGGCATCAATCCGTGAAAGCCTTCCCAGCTCTTGACCCTTAAAGTAAAAGCTTGAAAACGAGTTGACCCCCTATCCTTGGCTTATGCTTATGGCTTCATTCCTCTTTCCTATCCTGCGGTGGAATTATAAGCTATAAGCTGCTCACTATTGCCAATGGCGGTTGTCCACTTCTCTTATCTTTACGAAAGGTCTTCTTCCTTGTCCCCGAGTTTGACCTTTTCCAAATCTTTCTATTTGAATCGGCCAGCATCTTTCCTCGGTTCAATCCAAGAGTTATTATCGAATGGGTCCTTCTTCTGAAAAGCTTTGATCTCCTTTTAGGGAAAAACCCCGGGGAAGTGACAAAAGCATACGAAATCGCTAGGGAACCTTACCTCCTTGCCAGGCTTTTGATTCATGGCCTGAGATCAAGGCACAGCACAGATCGATCCGAAGCGAGCAGAAAGCAACGGCGCTGCTACGAAAACTACTGTAAAGAAATGGCTTTCAACACGGGGAAACATGGAACTTTGAGGCTTCTGCCGTTTCGTCAAGCTAGTGCCTTTCCTTATAGATGGCATAACCAGGTCAGCTTCAGCAACAGTAGTCTTGGAGCTCGGTTCTGGCATCTCAGTGCAGTCCTACCATAGCCTATTCACTTCAAATGAAAAATATTGTAAGAAGTTCCTTGCCGCTGCAAAAGGCTTAGATTCTTAGGGTGCTACTGTCTTGATTAGGCTTAGATTCTTAGGGTGCTACTGTCTTGATTAGGCTTAGATTCTAAGGGTGGCTACTGTCTGGATTTCCGTTACCCATGTTCACATTGGTGCATTTTCCGACTCAGCCTCTGTCCCGACCTCAGGTTCTCGGATCAATTGATTAAGGATCTGGACTTGGAACAGAGCGAGGGTAAGTTAGGGACTCCACTATTCTTTTGGAGATTGGTATCCCTCGATATGAAACAGGAAATGAAACGATTGGTTCTCGAAGGGACTTTGAAACGGCTGGGGCAAAAAGTAGGGTAGTGCTTCTTGACCGGGTTCGGAGACGCTCATGCACCTGAATTTGCTCGAGTCTGAACTGACCTTGCACCCGCCCCTGCCTCTGTTGCTGGATATCGACCTCTATTTGCCAAATCCGCTTATGGTATAAAGTCAATCCCTTCGGCCCGTCTTTTTCGCTGCGGCCGTAATACACCTTAATTTCATGAATTCTGCTCAGCCCCCGGGGAGTCACTTTAGGATGTGTCCCGTAGGAAAGATAGTCAGTATAACAGTGTATTGCGCTTACTAGGAAAGAGAGTGTATTGCGCTTACTAGGAAAGATAGTCAGTATAACAGTGTATTGCGCTTACTATTACTAAGTCATTTTCCTTCCCTCAGATAAGCAGTTACATCCGTTCCATTCCCTAAATAGGGAGCTCTCCAATCGGTAAGTTCCCGCGTTTCCTTAGTGGGCATTCTCTCATCCGGGCAAGCAATAGCATTCCAAGCAGTAAATGACGCTCGCAAGATCATGAAAGCACATCTTATACCATAAAACGGATGAAGAAAAGCCCTTTACGCACGCCGCTTCCCTAATACGACCGGGTCTTCTGTCTTCTATGGAAACGGTGAATAAGTACCAATTTATGAGAGTGAGTTAGACGATTGCTACTAAGAAGCCGACACGTGCTTGTTTTAAGCTCAGTCCCTATGGTTTGATCTGATCGCCCTGGCAGGACTAATTCCAATTCCCAGGCAACAGGTCGAAGTGAAAGCACCAAGGGGAGGGTCAAGCACGACTTTTCTTCCCATACCAACAGCAGAGAGAAGTTCACTACTACCATTGATCAAGATACTGTCAGACGTGGGTTCGGGAAGCTTGTTCAGCCCCGGGTATCGAACACAGACCAGAAGAGTAGGGTTTCCTCGAGAAAGTGAATTATCTGAGATGCTAATGGCCACACATGCACAAGTATAGAATCTTGGCATTTAGACTTATTTCTTAGTAGGCTTATCCTTAGACTTATGTCCCGCCCCCTACCGGCCAGAGCGCAGCGCATGCCACACCCACGACTTATGTACCTCCCTTAGAAGTCCTAATCTGCCTATGAGACAGACAACTTACCTTAGACTTCGGGGACCGGCCAAAGCAAAAGGGTACTACTGGGCGAAGCTTCTCGGTCACTGTTATCAATTCTCAGAGAAAGAAAGAAAGAGGTCAACTTCGGGCCGGATTCTATATAATGAAAGATCTCTGTAGGGCGTAGGCTTTTTGTTCTATATAGAAAATGGAGGTTAGGAAGGAAAGAGTGAAGTTAAGATTGTCTGTGACAAAGGAGTTCTTTTGACTTGACCTTACCTACAGGAACGTTAGTAGTCTACTGAAAGCTTCCATACTCCATTCTGATTTCTCACCTCATATTTGTATATAATATAGATTGAGTAATGTTATTTTGTATATAATATAGATTGAGTAATGTTATGAATTTATTAACTAGATGCCGTAGGTTCATTGTTAATAGTTCATATGACATCTAACCGTAATTCAAAGATCAAAAAAGCATAAGTTTCAGATTGACCGAAGGAAGAATTCAAATGAATGAAATGGAAATAATGAGATAAAGAACTTATTGAAATAAGCTAATAAGATGAACTACTAACAACGATGTAGGCCTAAGTAAACTCTTTCTTTTTCTATGTCAAAGTTCGTGGGTTGCTAGCTAACTAAGCGAGAGAGACCTTCCTTGCTGTAGTCAAGTCAAAGGGGAAGTCTGCTTTGCTACATATTACTGCTCCCCATGGGAATCTCATTTCTCGATGAGCGAACTTCACCATCTGGATATCTATCATGAAATGGTTTCTGAAAGGGCTACCCACCTGTGCTGTGGATCACTTGCATCCGAATCGCCTTGCTCCGCCTCTGCCTCAGCCTCTGTATCTGGACAGCCTTTTCGTTTATGCGCCTGAAACGGCTTCCGAAAGCGTAAAGCGTATCTTTCTTAGGAATTCTACTGAACGGGGTCGATCCACTTCATTAGTTTCATTTGAATTTCCTTATTTACAGAAAAAAGAATCTCAATTGATACCACAAAGAAGCGGTTTTCTTCTTTAACAATTGGTGACTACAACGAACAAATGCGTTTAAGCTTAGCGTTCCAACCGTCATATCTATTCCTTACGCTCAGTGCACTTATAAAGTCTATAAGAGTTTCCGCTTACCCTTCCACTAAACTATTAGAGCCCTGTGAGACCTACTCAAATTATTCCAATTCAGTCAAGCCTTACTAAAATAGGGGGTGGAGGTAGAGTGCGGTGGATCGATTAGTACATGCTGACGTCCGAAAGTGCTTCGCTTTCTATTCAGATAAGAACAAGTAGATCATAAGCTAGTATTGGATTTACTGGCAGAACAGATCGATGATCCTATCTTCTTGGATCCAATTAAGAAATGACTAATAGTTAATCAGCTGAAGGAAGAACCTTTCCAAACTAAGGGATTGGTCTCTCCCCTTACTAAACCTCTATCTTAAAGCCCTTTCCCCATTTCATTTCATAATCTTAAGGTCCACTTTCCATGCTGCAGATTCGGCTTGGCTTCTATTGGGTAGTTCATGTGAAGCATCCGATCTTCTTCTGAGCTGGTACTCCCACTAAATCTTTGCTGGAGCTGTTTTATATACCGTAGCTCTGTGTGTCCTCCTCATTGCTTGTTTGAGCGTTTATTTCATCCCGCTCCTAACCGAGTAGTTACCACCTCCTCAGCTTCACTTTCTCGTCTATTGTCGTCCCTTCGTAGGAGTTGCGCCTAAGCTAGTGAAATAGAGTTTCATCGGTGCCAGTGGAATTCTTTCTTTTTAATGAAATTAGAAGATATCAGTAGAATCCTATCCAGGTAGTCCTGTTCGAGTGGAATCCGTTCAAGCTTGAGTGGAAGTAGGCAAGCAGACAAGCCGACAAGAACAAGTAGTATAACCAAGTCCAACAAGCGTATACTAGACAAGAAGAATCAATTCCTTCTTATGCTCCTGGTCCTGTTGCTGGTTTCATTGAATTTGCGGATTCTGCTTCGAGACGAGGAGCTTCTTCTCTAACTACCCGTGCTGTACCTTCTTATGAGTTTAAGGCTTGAACGCCTGATAGAGAGTCAACAACACCGAGATACTGTTTCCTTCTTATTAAACTGATCCCGCTTATGGAACGGAATACTACAACTTTGTTTGAGCTCCAGTGGGACAAGAAGTGGAGTTACCAAACCGAACCTCACCGAACAAGCAAGTTAAGTGGTAGATAACCAGAAGCAAGGGTAATAATGAAGTTCAACAAGTATGGGTCGGGCGCTAAGAGAAAAGAGGCATCGAAAAGAGGTTGATCGAGGGATCAGTCATTTCTGTTTATGTTAGAAATGGAAGTTTCGTTCTTGGCTTTCTAGAGTCGGGTGCTAAGGTAAGAGAATTGGCTGTTGAAACAGAAGATACAGAAGATGTATTGTTCCCCGAAACTAAACACTAAGTCAAATGGAACTGCTCCTAATACTAAGCTAAGTAAGAGAATTACCCAGGAATATGAAACAACACTTATATAAAAAGGTTATGGAAAGCAATAAGTTCGTTTTGAAGCAAAGCAAAATAGTAGTCATATGTCCGCTCTTAGCTCTTATATCAAATTCTCAGAATATTGGATTTTCTTATATTCTTCACTATGTATGTAAGAGTGTTGTATATTTGAATAGTAATGTTACTGCAGACGTTGCACTTGCTGGAGGACATAGGCAAGAAGCACCGTGCATAGAATTCAAATAATCTACAACCGCACTGCT
>NW_027021318.1:97816-137555 GCF_036884655.1 Musa acuminata AAA Group | reverse complement strand
TACCTCACAGGAAAAATACCTAATTTAGCACCATCCGGCTTTTATCCACACAAGGACGAAGAACAGCGGCCAAAACCAATCAAGAAACAGAATCAAACTAATGGAATTCCGGGACTAAAGATCAAGGAAAAGCTGGTTAGAGCGCAGCTACCACTAGTAAATTCCCAAAATGTTGACAGTTCCACTCCGTAAACAAAGAAACATGCGCGTAAACCAAATGAATTCGGGAAAATGTTGGGAACAAAATCTACAAGAAAACATCATCAATCAATCATGTTCCAAACCAAAAGGCAGCCCCCAAAACCCCTACCCAGAACCAAACCGCCCCGTTTCAGCGCCCAATCAAGACGAGCATAAAGGCGCCATTTTGATGATCGAATTTGAACCAAAGAACCCTAAAAACAGCAACCCATATCCAAATCAACAGAAAAAGTGGGAACTTGGTTCAAAGAAAGGGGAAAAGACTTGTGTCTCATGTCGACGGTGAATGTGAGGACGGAAAGGAAGGCATCACCATCAAAATCGATTCTTGAAGCTGCTCTTCGTACGGTGAGCAACTCGGATGGTTCCCTCTCGCTCGATTGGCGGAGATTTCGGACCTCTCTGTGGATGCGGGCTCTTCCGTCTCCACCACACGGCCATTCGACGTTTCGTAACAGAGGAAGAGAGAACATAAACAACACTACTTTGCGACAATATATATATATATATATATTATCGATTCTTTTTATTTATTTATTTATTTATGAGGAGATGGGATAGAACAAGTTCAAAGTTTCTTATGTTAAATAGAAAGATATAAATTGTTATATATCATCTCTCAATTCAACGGATTGAATAAATTAAAAAAATAAAAATAAAATCTAAACAAGAAAAAATAAAAAATCATTTGATGCATTATGTATTCATATTCGTATCAAATCAATTGATTTTAATGAAAAAATTAAATAAATAAAATATGCTAAAAATCTCTAAACATTATATATATATATATATATATATATATATATATATATGTGTATATATATATATATATATATGTATGTATATATATATATATATATATATACATACATATATATATAAATATATATGTATACATACATACATATATATATATATATATATATATATATATATATATATATATATATATATATATATATATATATATATATACATATATATATATATGTCTTCCATCTATGTAATGGAAGCAAATTTCCAAGAATAATCTAAAATATAAATGAACGAGTAGTTGATCAGTTGATGACAATATTTAAGGTAAATATATAATAGCTGAGATTAGATGAAGCCTCGATAGATACGAAAATGAGAGATAATCTATTAATGGATTAATTATAAATTAACTCTTATAAGTAGTTATTTTTAGTATTTTAATCTTTATATTTTTAAAAATTATATTGAGATTTATGTACTGAAACATTTAATCCGTTGTTTTAATAAAATATTTTTTAATCTTATAAATTTATTTTTTAAATTTTATATAGGATTATTAATATTTTATTTTCGTAAGTATAGGGATCCCAATATAATTTTATTTTTAAAAATATAAGAATCGAAATATTAAGAATGTTAAGCCAAGATTAATTAATTAGAGATAATACAGTCAAATAAATATAATCTGATACAAGTAGAGATATTATTTGAAATAAATATCAAAGGTGGGAAAAGATTTATATAAGGTAATCGAATTGAGATTTGAATTAAGCCGTCTTAAGTTATTTATTTTAGAAAAAAAATATATGAAAATATTGCCATATGTTCATACAACAAATGCTTGCGCCCATTTCAGAAGTGGCAGTGATCCTAATAACTTTTCTAATCAAATTAAAACAGTAAAATAATATAGGTCAAATTCAAAAAATAAAATAAGTTTTTTATTTTTTCTTAGCTTAGTGTTTTTTCTTTTCTGAAACATGAGATTACCCATGGGTTGTGTGTCATTGTCATCTTTGCTATTCATTTGTCGTACCCTTATCTTATCATCTCCGTTCTTTGTTTATTTTTACTTTTATCATATTTGTCCTCATTTTTATTCGTCTTTAAGATAAAATGATAATATCTTACCCTTTTTTTTTTAATTCTATTATAAATTCTAATCGTAAATATAATTACGGGATCTTCGCTTACTACGAACATGAGCATCATATCATATCGACTCGTACCTCGATCACATTCTTATGAGATTATCTATCTCGATCGTTTTGACATTAACAATATACGAGAGACGTAGACAATTCGGATGAGGACGTAAACAATGAGAGCATGAAACCATAAAAAAAAAATAATGATCGATGGGATAAAAGTCAGGAGTATTTAAAAGAATACAAATATTTTATAAAAAAAATCTTGGGGAGAAAAAGTGAAAATTTAATTTTTTTTTAAATTATTCAATAGTATAAAACAGTACAGCAAAAACTTCATCAGATCACAATAACAAATGGAGAGAAGAGAGGGAGACAGTAAAAGGGCTTTTCACTGTTCATGCGCTGCATTACATATCCTCCTCCCCAGAATCCCATGCCGTGCCGACCCAGTTCATCCTGCTGCTCCAATCTTCTCGTCTTCCTGCAGCTCTAAGGTAGTCCCAAGTGCACTCGAGCACTGGTCCTTTCATTTCCATGGCGTTCTCAGCATAAAGAGACATCAAAGGTGGAACAAGATCCTCCCAAGATTGACCTGCGTCCAGTTGAAACATGCCAAGTGGTCAAACGCATTAAACACCTCCTCTCCTCCCCGAAGCGCGCCAGAAGACGGACATCCGGCATCTCGTGCAGTGTGCTGCGTCTCAGAGCGCACATGCCTTCCCTGACCTTTTTCGCCTCTTTTTGCCGCACCATTTGACCACCTTTCCGAGCCCAAAAAGAAGGTAAAGAGGGGGGAGCCCTTCTTATATGGATGCATTGGGAGCTCCTCTTGCTCTCCTTACAATATTCACCTAGCGCATCTCCTCCTGCCTCCATGCTCTGCTCTCCAATGGCCAAGTTGCTTCCGTTGATGATGCTTTTGCTTCTTATCTTAGTCTCTTTGGTCTCATGCGAGGTAAGGCTAGCTGATGCAGCATGATGCCATGCATCTAGGCAATGCAACACACTTGTATTCACCACTCAACCTTTCGTGCAGATTGTCCTTGAGGAGGTGCAGGATGATGATCTGTTTCTGAACGCCCAAAAGGTTAGGCTCTCTGCACACGACACTTAGATCATCTTGTTGGGTTCAATTAGCTTTAACTTGGGATTGCTTTGGATGTGATGCAGAGACAATATGGATCTGGGAGCCTTAAAAGCTACCGTAAGCTTTTGTTTACATGTTGATCGATTTCCATTTCCTCTAGTCTTTGGTGAACCTTTCCATCTACAGAGTGCCCTGGTGAGTGCACAAGGCGGTGCTCCCGGACGCAGTACCACAAGCCATGCATGTTCTTCTGCCAGAAGTGCTGCAGAAAATGCCTGTGTGTCCCTCCAGGTTTCTACGGGAACAAGCAGGTCTGCTCTTGCTACAACAACTGGAAGACCAAGAGGGGTGGTCCAAAGTGCCCTTAAATTGATCTATCACCTGCTTGTTTCTTGATCTACTGGTTTCTGTGGCTGTATCAGTTAGTATATGAGCAGGTCACATTTTGTGAGTAGAGCTACTGGTGGGCATTCTAGGGTTGTTTACGTGAGTGTCTGTAGTAGGCTGGTCATATATTAGTCTTGAACCAGTGTGAGTTTGATGTTTTAGTGGAACTATATGGTTTGAGATTCTTCTTTCTTTTGGTGTTCCTGATCTGGTTTTGTTTACTTGGCTGCACACCAGAAATTTAATGGTAGTCAATGGCTCCAACGTAATCAATAGAACATATAGATACTAGTCATGGTGACCCAGTAAATGCTGCAGTTCTTCTCTGCCTCCTGCTTCTTGTAATTTCACCCCCTTTTATGTTTCATGAAACAGATGTTTAGCTTGTTCTTCCTTCAGTTTTGATCAGGAGGACAGGCCAAAACTGGTCATTTTGGTGGAGCTGCAACTAGTTACTTTACATCTTTTACCCCATTGCAAGCTTTAACTCTTGTTCTCAATAGAACTGCTAACACCATTCTTTCTTACCCCGATGGTGTTAAAACTTGGTTCTTGTTAATTGCTTTCACTTGTTTGAATGCAGTACAAGGCCTTGTACTAGAAGGCTGATGTAATTTGCCAACCATTGGTAGAGGTCTGGATGTATTGAAACTCTTGTTGATATGGGCAACTGTTACCAACTCAATGGAATGCATGCATAAAATAAGCTGTGGCTGGGATTTAGCTCAATGATTGTGCTACCATTAACATTTGGTGTCACCTTTACTGGAAGAGGTCATTGTTTCTGTGGCTAAATGGAAAGGCAACATGCTGATTGAGAAGCTTGCAACTATCATACAGTTGCAAGAGAAATTACAGGTCACATCTAGAGGATCATGAAAGCAAAATATTCTGCTGCAGTCTTGATGTGTTATCTAGGTCTCCAGTTCATGTTATAAATATGGAGAATGGTGCAGAACTAGAAAATGGCTGGTAAATCAAACATTCAAACTGGACTACTCAAAAGATCTGTGGATGTGGAATTGAATATACATGTCTGCAGTGTGTCATATCTGCAACCTTTATGTTCTTGAGAAGCCCATTAGCTCAGTAGCTTCTAGCACTTGAATGTGTCATATCTGCATTGGCTCTCATACATGTGAGATCATACATATTAGACATTGTGCCTTGACAAGGATTTGATGACTCAGAAACAGTCTCAAGAAATATCAACATCCAAGACATCAATGTTCAATTTTCTTCTTTCATTCACCACTCAATTTGGTAGTACTGTTATGATCTGTGTGAACTGGTAGTGTCTCTTTCATGGAATTCAATTGCACATGCTTAATCAAAGATGGCTGACACAGAAGTATGAGTATGGTATGTGCAACCAGTAAGATTTTGTTTTAGAATGTTTTATGTCATCTTCAATCAGTTTTAGCTGATTGAAGTGTTCTGAGAAAAATCAAGATGAAACAACAGGAGCTTTTTATTTGTTGGCTTAAGCAAAAGAAATCACCAGTTTAAAAAGGGTTCCAGCAAGGAATGAAGATGGTGGCCTCACATGCAGAGTGCTCTGTCAGGGTTGCTGTGATTCAAGCTGTCATCTTAAATTTCTCAACACCAGTTTCTTTCTTCTTTCCTTTTTTTAGGCTCAATCATATCAAGTTTGCTCAATGAATGGGAACCACTGCAGTGCATTGAGAAAATGACACATGTTGATGCATCTGAGTTCAGTCTTCATATTATATCTGAGATCATACAGAAAATTCATTCACTATGTTACATTTGAGGCAAGAACCAAAGCTGCACATTAGCTTAGCACATACACCAAGTAGAAAACACTTTTTGACCCTCATTAATGTATTTTGTATCAGTTGCATGACCAGTGGATTGTCAGATGAAGGCATGGCTGATGGAATCAATATACCCCACTGAGAGATCTACCTGCCTTGCAGCTTCATCAAGAAGCCAATTCTCCAGCGCTGCCAAGGGAGGGTTTTGAGTGTCGAATCTTTTCTTTCCGTCAGCACAAGCTGGGGTAGACTGAGACCCATAAAATGAGGCTTCTGCTGATGGTTCCTCCCAAGCAGGGAGCAACTGTTTAAGCTCTTCGTTGAAGAGAGGATGACAGCTCTCCTGATCAACCTTCATTTGGATCCCATGGCACGTTAGATCTTGATCTGGAGCAGTAGGTTTAGCCTTTGGAGAGCACCTCGTCCATCCTTGGAGAAGCCTCGAGATGTTGTGTGTGCTCGAAGCATATGATGAGGAGCTTAGATCGGATGAAGGGAGATTAGAGTGATAAGAATTCCCACTTGCATTGTTGTTGTGGCATCTTGATATCATGATCTCAGGGCATCCGTTGTTTGAATCAGATGAAGTGGTGCAGCCAGTGGTTGCGACTTGATGCTTCTCGATCTTCTTCTTCAGGTGGGTGTTCCAGTAGTTCTTGATGTCATTATCTGTTCTCTGAGGAAGGTAAGAAGCTATGGCTGCCCACCTGCAGTAAGAGTCATCACAAGGATCAACCCGGAGCTGCAAACTATGTCACCATGATCGATGGAGATGATTGATGTAGATCTACTTGTTGCCTAACAAAGATTGGAGATGAACGATCAATCCCTCTTCGCTCTTAGTGAAGTTGCCACGCTTGATTCCTGGTCTGAGGTAGTTGGTCCATCTTAATCTGCAGCTCTTACTGCATCTCATCAAACCTAGAATTCAAGAGCAGAAATGGAGTCCATCAAACATAGCATTTGGCAGCCGAAGGAAGAAAACCAAAGATACAGAGGGGCACTTTTCACCGGTGTTAGCAGGCACCGATCTCCAATTCCCAGGACCATGCTTCTGTATGTAGGATACCAGTATGGTGTCTTCTTCCTGCGTCCATGGACCTCTCTTGATGCCAACCTTATCACAGCATTGAGACCTGCCCATCCTTCTCCTTGTCTTCTTCTGTGTGCAAAGGAACATGTGAGTGTTTATATAGGATGACTTGTGGAGGAGGATCAGCCATCATTTACATATCCTATCTACCTCTCTGACTCATTTACTTGTGCTGCTTTTTTTGTCTTTTTGCCTTGAACAAAGTCAGCTGGGTTTTTCCCTTTCTTTCATTTCAATTGTGTGCTTCCATTGTCACATGAATCAGCAAATTATCTTCTTCATCTTTCCAGTTGTGGGTTGAGAGAGAACCTCCCAATTAATGCATGGAAATTAATTGAGGTCCCCTTTCCATGATACTGATCATCTACCTGAAGGGGGCGGTTTTCTTTTCTATTAACAGCAATCTTGGTTTGACCACCATAGGTGTTCTTGTCGTGGTAAACTTATTTCATCATCACAATAACTCATGCAGACTCTTTAGGGTCATGACACCAATCGACATTCTACAGAGAGAGACACGAGAGACACTGCCACAACCACCATATGGTTGCTTATGTATACACAATTATTTCGATATGGCTTTAAATCAGACGAGTCTGAATCAAATCGATCGAATTAAACGTTATTTATGTTTTGAAAATGGATCAGACCTAATATGTGTCAATTGATTGATGAGTGACCGACACCACGATAATAGCTTTCTCACAACATTATTGGAAGATAGCAATCATAATATCTTATTCAGAGAGAGAGAGAGAGAGAGAGAGAGAGACAGAGAGAGAGAGACAGAGAGTATACGTGGGAGGATTTGGGAAGGGGGTCCGTGGTGGCTTCGGAGCCCGGCATCGGGTGTGAGTAGGTGTCGGGATCCCAAGCGTCACGGAATTGGATATGTGATACGATAGCGTCGCTTCTGGTCTTCTCGCTAATTTGCAATGTGATAAGCATGAGGTCTCGTGACCACCCCATTCAATAAGGAAAGCTACGGATCTCCACAACGTGGCTGTCACCTCTTGGATGGCAACTTCCACGCATTCATATCACCGGCAGAATTAGCGGTTCGGGTTGATCTCAACTTGACCCCTTCTCGTGCCGGATGCAGCCTGTCATGCAGTATATATATTATATACATCTGATGGGTACAACTACAAACAAAACCAATCAAATGCACCAACTTATAAAACATAATACAAGCTGATATAGCCCATAAAGATCACGTAGGCAGTACCTGCTTTTGCTGAAGGTGTCACCTGTTCCTTTGAGCAAAAGGTTTGAGCTGCCCAAGACGAACAAGCAGGACATGGGATCCCACAACTAAGTGAAGCTGGACACCAGCCAGAAAAATAAGGTTCCAAATCTCGGCTACGCTTCATTTCTTCTGTCATTTGTCTGTGAAAGAATAATTGTAATTTGCTACAAAGTGAATACTACGTGTACAGGTACTCCCAAGAAATGGAGAGCAAAAAATCATACAGGCATCCGAGTAACTATGTAATGTCCCTTTTCCAGGTCATAAATTGTCTTCAACCTTGGTCTTCGCCAATTCCATACATAAAGCACAGAAAGAGTTACTAATAGAAGAATTGCAAACAATGAAATGAATGTTAATGTATCACTCCCAGCAATGTTTGTGATGGTTTCTGCACCAGACTCGGTTTCCACCACCGTTTGCAGAATGAATGCACCCAGTGTCCAATCGAGAGGACTGCTTCCGGTGGGAACAGCAAACCCTATCCTGCATCCAGTAATTTGGATTTGAGTAGAGGGAAGTTTTCTTGGGTGACCACAAACAGTTTGCTGTTAAATGAACTGTTTTAACCAAGATTGGGATAGTTATAGAGCAACACCATATCTTAAAAAGACTTCATGGATGACTCAACAAACTTGTAGCCAGCAATCGATTTGATGTTGACCAACTCCTCCAGTGCGACATTTTATCAAACACCAACTTGTTATGAAAAGCATTGCCAAAAACATGAAATCTATTTGATACGGTAGCACTAAGCTAATTTTGTCAAATCCATCACATTGCCTTCACACTGGAGTGATATCTATGGTGTATAAACCATCTAATGTAGGTAACTAAAAGTAACATGACCACCATTTATGATAAAGATTTGAGGAACATAAATATATAGAAAGGCCAGTTAAAACAATGAACTTTAGAAAGAAGCACATGTTTATGGTATCCGTGTAACTTCAAAGTTTGAAATCACTATTTCGAAAATCATTTCTCTTTGTTTTCCATGTCAAGTGAACCAACATGCAACTACCTTCACAGCATAGCCACAAAGAGAATTACATGAAAGACCATATATAAAAGCAGATAACTATTGTATGGGGCAAGTACTAGAGATGTTTGTCTTAAGATATCCATAAATCTACCAATGCATTTACTCACAGAAGGAGCTACACTTCGAGCAAATTTTATGTTAATGTATGATCACACACGCACGATTATAATAGAGGATATATTAAATGGTATTTCTCCTAAAGACTCCATAGTATAGGCAAATGCATGCTCCTATAACTTCCAGTTACAAACACTAAATATGATAGCATGGAAGTGGTGTAATATTTACTCATCAATGAACATCGAATGGCTTCTAAAACCAAGAATGTTGCTGGAACTAACAAATCACGTGAATGCATATTCCATCTCAGCATGTACTTATCAGTATCACTGTGATCATGATTAGATTGTTTTGAAGCTTCTTTTACGTGATAAGACAACATCATTTGAACCAAAATGAGACAAAGAAGTTTACCGCTTTTCCTCCATAGGAATTCCAAGACCATCATGTAGTAGCGACACCATAAAAGCAGATGAAAAGCAATATTTTTTCAGGTCCATCTCATCAATGCCAAAGTGTTCCTCTTTTAGACTAACCCAATGATCCTCGCAATAGTGACGTCCAGCAGCTTCTACATCTGATAAAGATGCCTTTGGTGTCATCCCAAACAACTAAAGAAGGCAAATAATTAGAAAACACTACATATTAATATGCAAGTTTGATTACATAATTATAAAAATAAAAACTAAAAGGTTTAAATTCGATTAGAAAGCATTAAGTAATTTGAAAAGCATCAGCTACATACCTCTGAAATGTAGAAAAATTTCTCAAAAGCAAGTTGTTGTCCTTGCATATCAGCCTTAAATCTTTGTAAAATTTCACCTAGAATGGTGAAAAAGATCTTTCAGTCAAAGATTCAAAAAGATGATAAAAATTTCATGGTCATAAGATTTGTGAGAAATGAAGCATCCAAGTGTTCAATTTTTGATAAACACAGATAAGAACCACTTCAGGATTATATTCCACAACTTTGGATCTAGCTGTATAGTAACCATTCAATACTCCACATCAACAATGCAAAATTCTTGCAGTTTTTGCCAAGGTTTTACAAAACAAAAGGAGAAAGGTAACTTGGAGCTTGCCAGCAATTTAGGCACAAGGTGGGGGGGGGGTTAGTGGAGCCCTAGGGGTCAACAGTATCCAGCCATAGAATTTGCTGGTGGTTCTAGATGCTACTGCTCCTATTTCTCCTATTCCATCTGCATTAGATGATGGAGATTTATCCTTGGCCATTCCATCCTGCAGCCAGTGTACTCTAATTTCCTTAAATTTCCATTTTCTCTATCCTTCTCTTACTAGAGCATCAACAAATTGGATTCAGGCAAAAATGGAATGGAACATATAGTGACTTAAAATTATGTAAAGAAAATCCAATGAAACCAATATGTCAAGCAACTGAACCACTAAAACACCTGATTTTACTTCCACAAACATCCCTGCTTCAAAACCAAGGACCTTTGAGGGATGCTGGGGCTCAGTTTAAGAACCTAAGGACAGCCCTGTTGTGGCTCAGGTTAAGCACCTAAGGACAGTACCTAAGGCATTTTATTGACCCACTTTTCCAAATAAGGAAGATAATGGTATAAACTACTAGATGATGGACACAGTAATTTTAAGGTTCTTAATCAGCACAACAAACTATTCTGTTGCAATGTATTTCCTCTAATGACATAGCAGCACTATCTTGACTCGATTGTACTAGGGTGATCTGAGAAAAAAGATCCAAATCATAATTGATAATTTCTGCAATGCTATAGACAAATTGATTTAATGTCCGGATCCCAAGTTGTGTAACAATAGATTAGGCCACTATTACATGTGAAAATAGGAATATAATGTTTATAGATCACACCTCTGTTGAGTACAGAAGCACAATGTAGCCTTAAAATCACAACAGAAGAACTAAAACAAAAATAAAACAAAAGGTCCCAACCATAAGGGTACAATTACATAAATGATTTCTTGCCCTCAAGCTCTACTGAGGACAATATCATTGGTCAAACTAAAAGCTATCAAATATCTTTCTACTGTTTCTAATAAAGTAATTTTCGGCTCCTCTGCTACTCCTACACACCATTGTTTCTCATAGACTCACCTTGTTAAGCAGTGCAGCTGTAAATCTGTTTCCACTATGTGATCCTCAATCAAATAGTACCCCTAATTGTTCACAAATCTAAATATTATTTGTTTTAACTATTTCTAGTACCCCTAACTTTCTGTGTTCATATGATCCAAAATAAATTTGTGTTGGCTATTAGTTGTCTAATGCAAACCTCCCTTTTACATGACCAGGGACCAGCAGTGGAAAGATGTAATAATAAGCATGACAAGAGAAATCGCCAAAAAAAGAGAAGAAAACTTCAGAAAAAATAACCGAATAATATATAAAATACACAATTGCACATCAGTAATCTACCTTGTTGCAGGAACATATAGGCCTTCGATCTACATGTAGCAAAATTACCCTCTACATCATGTGAGATGTTCTTTTGAAGTGCATTTGATGTTGCAATAGAACTTCGATTGTACCCTTTAGGAATGCATGAAGACCTGATAGGTCCCTCAATACTGCCTGAAGCTGCAGAATAAAGAAGGCTTCAATATAATCATATAATTCTTTGTGCCCTCTACAAAGAAAACAGACTGACATGCAAAGCTTGAGTTGCAGATAAATCATAGGTGTCTAGTTTTTGTTCAAAATTTTCAAATCTTTATGAAAAACTGAGCAATAACAGCTAGATCAGCATTGCAGATGCTCTTGCTAGTGATTTTTGGTTCCTCCCATATTTCTGGTGTCCAACCAAAAATGCCCTTAAGAACGAGACTTTGGGTGCTTTTCTGATGGCCTTTGGTAATAGAATGTCAGTGCAACTTGAGAATGCACACTAGCTATTTTCTAACACAAGAAATTAGTTGTAAAGAGCCCCAAAAATAAAGAAAAAGCTGAAATACATGAGAATTTTGTGTAAAGCCAAATAAGGATAACAATAATGTTCAAGAGAATTTGATGGTTCAAGAAAGGAGGGTGGTGGTAGGAAATGTCTACAACTGAATATTGACTGATAAATGAAGTACATAAAATTTAATACTCAAAATTTAATTATCTAGAATATAAGAGTTGAGCTAAGAGAAATAATTTAGATAATTTGGCAAAATAAAACTAACATCAGAGAAGAATTTTTATAAGAATTAGTGGCCAAGGATGAGGATTTAAGTACTGAAAACTGTTCCAAGCTAAAATCCACTTACAAACCCCAAAAGACAGATTGTACTTAGGATCTTCACCATGGCATTCTGCCTCTGCCATTTGGAGCTTCAACTACATAATTTTATTGATAATCATAACAACAATGGTTGAAACATAATCGTACTTTACTTGTTGAAGAAGCAGGGATCATAGACAGCTTTACTTAATGGCTCATTATTAGCTTCTGTAATAGGACCATTTGATTTCTGGTAGATGAATATAATAATTTAAGATCTATCGACTTTTTTGTCTCCAACTTGTATAATGACAGAAAGACCTTTGTCTATTGTTTTGCAAGTGTCCTCAATATCATCAGATTAACTATTGAATCAAATGTTACCTATGTTCTATGGTTCTTTTAAATTCAGGTAGACATTTTGCATATACTATTAAGAAAAAAATTCATGACTTAAATAGTTCCATATAAGTAGCAAACACCCTCCATTCCTTTGTCCACACATGTGAACCTTGCTCTCAAGTCCCCAGTTTTCACAGCTAAGGCTAGGTCGATGATGATACTATCTTAGGAAGCTCACCTGTTGCCACAATGCTGGAGTTACGTAATTCTGTCAATGATTCCCATGCTAAATCCTGCGCATAGTCAACAATAACAGGCCTTTAGTTCCAACATTATGACATAAATAAAAGAAAGCACAAGAAAACTTCACTATTTAATCAGACAAGGGCCCTGCCATATTTGCTGAATTACTCATCATGATATTACTATGAACAAGTTAACATATAAATGGCATTTCCAGCTTGAATTTTTAACCAAAAAAAGGTACTGATTAAAAAAAGACAAGAAAAAGGTACTTACTTTCAGAAATACAAGAGATTTGCCTTAAAAGAATATAAAGGTACTACAAAAAAAACACTTGCAGCATACAAATATAAAGTTAATGGTATGATCATAATAATACAACAAATAAAAGATGTTAAATACTAAATTTGATTGCTAGGATTGATCTGATAATCAATAAAATCCATTAGATTAATCATTATCATCATCCTTTTCCCAAAAATATAAGGCCACCACAGAACATACTTAAAAAAAGAGATTTCCATGGAAGATTTGACAAAATATTATAATAGCTATCAACCTAACAATTGAATGATCAATAGAAGCTAAGTTTGAGTATAAGAAAAATCTGCCCAAAAACCTAAAAGCTTAGTTGGCTTACGAAACAATGTACTTAATGGTTGCATTTAGATTAGTTCGCTAATGGAGCAGTATTCAAACAAAAAATGACACACTTTGCAGAAAGCAATACTCATTTCAACGGCACAAATTAACAAAAACACAGACAAATCGAACGTTCAAGTATCCAGAAAAAGATGAAACTTAAATTCTTCTTGAACAGTTCAACTTTTCACTCTTTGACTAAAATCAAGATATTGTCTTAGTTCTTTATTGTATCATATTTCTGAAGTTCCACACAAGTACTCATTTTGAGGCCTGTCCTTGTAAACCTTTCAAAGTGTCACCCCAGACTCAGCATCCTCACATATGAGCTTCGTCATTTCTTCACTTCAGAAACATTGTATCATATTTCTGAAGTCCCACAAGAAAGCATCATACTAATTTTTAATGTATCAGCATACTACCAAACCAAGAAATACATGGTCATTAAGATTTTGACTTGAGTAAAACGTAGGTATTAAAAACATCAGCTCATTCAACTAGAAAACTATATTTCAATTTGCATAACAAAGTTCCACACATCGAGTTTATAAAATTCCTAGAATAAATTATCTAAATCCTCAAATTTGATATTTGTAAGGGATTTTTTTAACTTAACAACAAAAATGAACATTAATCACTGTGGATAAATAAATCACAATGAAACATAAACCAGACAGTCAAATCACAATTTGACTTGGAAAATAAATCCATGAGTTACCATCATGTGTTACCTGACCAGCTTGGTGAATACTTTTGCAGTAAAGGTTATAAGTAACACCAGGCAGTTTAAGCATCCGAGAGTATTCCAAGGGAGGTGGCTCTTCTGGAACAAATGTAATCTGCACGTGAGAATGACTTTAGTAAGAAAACATGAGTTTTAAGAGAGCATTTTATTGTATATGTCAGAACCTAAAAGAAGTTACAGCCAGTAATATTCTCAAATGCATCATCTATTTTGACATAAACAAGAAGTGGGCCAAACCGCCAAAGATTGAAATATTATGAGGATCCATAAATTGATAACTCACATGCCAAATCTACTGAAGATAATATTATGAATCTTAGTCATTAATATACCAAACCATAATTAACCCCATGGCTGACCAAGTAACCGACTAGTCAACCATTGGCTGGCCCAATAGATGTGATATCCATCCCCCTCATGGGTTGTCAGGATTCAATTCCTCAAATGTGCATAATTGTGCCTAAAGAAAAAGTACCACATTTGAATTCTGTCTTATTATATTCCTCATCTCTTCAATTTCTCCCATCCAAAATTTCTTTTTCTCCCCATAACCGTCAAACTTGGAGATGTCAAAGGATGAGCAAGAAGGCAACGCGAAATGACATATACATACTGGTTGCTGGAGAAAATCATCGTCGGATGTAACCATCACCAAAGAGGAAAACATTCAAGGTACAAGTTGTCCCAGCCAAGAAACCTCCTTCTCCTCTTCCTGTATATTCATGTTCTCTATCTGCCTCAAGATAGAGCTTCATATTCATCCTCACTGTTGGTAGCCATGGTTGTTGACATATAATATATCATGCAATAAAACTTAAATAGGTGAGGGTAGAGAAGAGATGGGTTGATCAGCCTTGAATTTAGAGGTAGATAGTTGGATAATGTAGATAAGGATGGAAAGTCAAAGAATTAGGGATCACCAGACAATGCTAGTGAGGTTATAGCAGCAACAGCTGGTGGTGGTTGACAGCAGAAGCCAACAGTCAATGGTTGCCATAGACTGGCAGCCACCCATAGCCAGGAACAACCGGGTACAACAAAGGCTGCAACCAGACACACCACTAGCTGGTGGCTATAGGTGGATCACTGTCAATGAGCAATCATTAGAGCAGCATCAGCTGACTGCCAGATGAGGCTGGCTGCTGTGACAGGTTGACATGGGATGATCAAATTGTTGATCATTAAAAGCTTACTTTAGCTGTCAGCTCACCCCTAGGTTATCACCAATTTGTAACAGCAGGTCACCAGCCGATTGGTTATTACAGTGGCAGCCGGTGGTGGAATGGGGATTGTGACAGGTTGCAATGGGGGCCATGGCTGCTGCACCATTGGTTAGTCATAGTAGGTGTGTCACGGTCAGTGGGCAGCTGGATGATTGGCCGAGTCACTGGCCATGAACCAAGATATACACTAGGGCTCAAGCCATAAGTGATATGGAACATGTATTTGGGTTACGTCTGACTGATTGGGCAATTTACATGGGTCTAAGTTAAGTGGGCCAAGCCCAAACATATTTGATTTAGGTTCATTTCTAAATCAGGTTAGCTGTAAAGTTCATGATGTATATGTAATTTTTATCAGGGATCCGTTCATAAAATCTAGGGATTGATTTTGAAAACCAGGGACTGTTCTATAAAACCCCATGTATAAGTCTGTAAAGTTTTGTGCACTTGATTGTAACAATAAGGTACTGAACTATAATTTGACAATAACTTTCAATTTTTAACCAATTTGTTGAAATATCTAGCATATTACAGATCCTTCAATTGAAAATTCTTTTGGCATCAATTTATTACATGACGTAATAATATACTATTATGTTTATTTGCTGGAAATGTAGATTCAGATTTTTTGGCTACCGTAGAATTTTATTAAAGCATGATTTCAATATGATAGTTCCCTGTGGCATGGTGTATATGAAATTGACAATATATCACATTATGGGACCATTTATTTTATAATATTTGTGGAGGAAAAAAAACCTTTTTAACATATTTGGATGGATGTTCTGTAATCCTGAAGAAAAGGTAGACTAAAGCTAGTAAGGTGATTTCCATAAGGAATTAGTGTGTTGCCAAGAATATCAATGGTTCATTAGACAGTTCCCCATATCCACAAGAGAGACATATTTCCTATATGGTAGGTAGGACAACATTCCATCAATAGGTGGAACAATATATTGTGAGATGGAGTGATTCCTGATGTCTATAAGAGAGATCATCTCATCCCAAGAAAATTAAAGAAGCCACATACCTCATGTCCATAAGTAAGATTTCATCATTTTTAGGTGATTGGAGAGGTTCAATGTGTAGCTAGGCCTGTTGATGGGTGTGATTTATTATACGAGAAGATTCCTTAGTTACGAAGGATAAAATAAACAATTACTTTGAGACGCTTTATTGTGTCTCCCATCCGAAAGTAGGAAATAATCTCCACATCCCTCCTCTATCCCTTTATTCTGATACTAAAAAATTACATCTCCATGCATATTTGTGTGCAACCGTTGGATGGTCATGTGATGAGAACATATAAATACTTGCATCATTAACATAAGATTTTGGCCAACTGAGAAAGAATGCATAGCAAAACATATGAAAAATATATCATTTTTTAAATCAACAAAATGACAAGTATAAGAAGGAAAATACTTCACAGGATTAAATTGTATAAACATGATAACCTGAGCAGAAGCCCCACCAAGTTCAATTATCCCCATAGTTTCCTGATGATTCCCTCCTAATGTCCCAAGGACATAGTTGGCAGCTATCCAAGCATAGATACCTTTTTGTTGGCCTGCAGTACAAATTCAAAGTTTTATCTTTTAATTAAAGATCTGTGAACCAGCATTGCTTGTAAAATGCTTCAAGTTGAATCAAATCTACAAGAGACAAGTAGCAGACTGTGGATAGGAGCACATCCTACTGAGTTAAACCTAATGAGTTACTTACGAATTCTATAAGTTGAATCAAAGCCTGACGTGTATAGTACAGCAAAGCCCCCCCCCAAAAAAGTTATACAACATGTGCAAACCAACAATTAGAATGAAACATTCTGAGTTACTCATGAATTCTAAAAAAAGTTGAAAACAGTATCGGGAAGTTAAAAATAATGTCAAATCATCATGCCCCAGATACGCTGATCGGTGATCCATGGATGTGCTACAATGGCAAAGATTACCGATTGTGCGCCATAAGGGTTATATAACTACCAAAATGCTAAAGCACATACAAAATTCTATGATCAATAGTAACAATTGTCCTGCTGATTCACAATATTCTAAGACTAGATGTATACAGAAAGAAATGACATCTATAGTTTAACAGTCGCTATATAAGAATAAAGAGCATAGTTCATCTGTGTAGGCTGCCCTCCTTGTTCTAGTTGGAACATTGTGAAAAGTTGAAGAAAAGAGTGTATTCTTGTGTGACTGTCACGCCATAGTTATAACGGATAACAAATTGCTAATACAATTGGAATCTATAAAACAATTTGATGCCGTTCCATGGATAAAGTCAACTGAGTGAACATGAAAGGAGAAGCAAAAGCGAACAGACGAACCAGTGATGGTGGAAACCCAATCATCCCTAAACATGAACCCAGACGACCTCAGCACCTGCCTGCAAGATTCCAAGATCGCCGTCCTCACGCGCAACGGACAGCTCCCCAACCCTCCGTTCTCGATCAGCTGCACCTTCGTCGTCCTCCACTCCGCCGTCGGTACCCTCCCCTTGGCAAACTCCAGAAGCTTCAGAATCGACCCACCAGCCTCCTCCGGCGCCGCAGCGAACGCAACCAACCCGGGCTTCACCCGCATCGACACCGACCCCTTGCCATCGAAGCCAACAAAAGGGATCCTCCCCTCATTGAGGAACTCGAAGACGTGGATCCGGGATCCGGATGAGCCGGCGTCGATTACGAGGCCGAAGCCCTTGGGTCGAGGGGCATCGAAGTGGGACGAGAGGTGAGCGCGGCCGGCGGCAGCAAAGAGGTAGAAGAGGAACGGAAGGATCAGGAGGCCGGCAGAGAGGATCCAGCGACGGTCACCTCCGCCGCAGAGTGGGGTGCGGGGGGCCGGGGGAGGGGGCGCGTAGTACAAGCGGGGGTGGAGCTGGGTCCGGTGCGGGGGGAAGTAGGCACCGGCGGAGGAGGACGAGGAAGCCCGGGATTGGAGGGAGGAGAGATCCATGGAGGACGGGGATCAGAGTATGGGTGGGATTATTCCGGGTTCCATCTGCTAGGGTTCCCTCTCTTCCTCTTCCTCCTCCTCCTCGCCGATCGATGGAGCCGGTAAAGCAAGACCACAGTTGTTTGTTAAGATGGGGTCTAAATATATACTAATGGAGGCGGACTCGATCCTAAGCTTGCGAGTTCAAGTCGGTGACTTGTTTATGTACACCATGTTCTACACCGTGGAATTAATAGAATTGTGTGTATTTTTTATATAGACCCTTACACAGCTCTCAAACTACTAAATTAGTCACAATCTCCATGCATATATGGTATTGTTTATTTAGCATATTAATTAATTAATGACATCAAGATTTGGTTCGAGTTCCAACCCGGTTCGGTTCTGGTTCGAGCCTACTCATATACACACACATTTAAACCTACTAAAGAGGAGATAAAGTGGGAAGTGGCTATGACAAAAACATCAATAACAGCAATTTAGCTAGATGCAAATGGAAAAGGATGAATTCCAAACATGAGACACTCAAATCCTCAAATACTCAATTCGGAGTTAATGAAAGGTGGAAGCTAAACTTAATATTTCAAATAATTTTCTCATGACTCGATCTCCCAAATGGTGCAATTTTCTGAAGGATACATGCAATTAATCATCCTAAAAGATTGAAAGGCTGTATGTACAATAAATTTGTCCTCTTGATGGAGAGGCAATAGGCATGCTAAATATGGACAGCAACCGAGTTCCACAAAACCAGCCAACACAACTCCTAGATGAGAATCATCAGACACAGCACAACTATCATCAACCCCATGAATGCAGGAAGCAGGCAATGTTTTCGGTCCAATAGTAACAAGTATTCAACATCCATGTAGGAATACAATATGAATACATATCTAAATTAACTGTCGGGGGAAGGAACAAACCAAATTTTAGCAGGGTTTCCGCCAAGCCCAGATGTGTTTGAACGTACATCATTCTGGCTCTATAAGTTCATCCAATGTCCTTGACCACATTTATCTGTACATCCTGATGAATGCTGAATGATTGGTTGGGTTCATTCACTCTCGTAGTCTTCATCGTCACCAAAGGAGAAGACTGAAGCATCTGCTGCGATTGCCTTGAATTCACTCATAGTGGTAGACCCCAGTTCAGGAGTCTCCACCGGCAAACTCTTGCTGCTCCCTTCAATTTTCACATCAGATGAATCAGGCACATTCTTAGCTCCTGCTTCATTTTTCAGTGTAACTTGTCTGATGGCTTGTGCTATGGCTGTGGCTTCCTCTTTTGAAGACTTCATTTCAGCTCCTTTAGCTGTAACCGTAGATCCATCAGTATCACCAGCCACCTTGTCACGCCTCCTCTTGGAGGAACCAGTTTCTTCTGCTTCGCTGTCCGAGAAGACGTCATCCTTGTCTTGGCTTCTAGAGTCGCTGTCAACTTTTGAAGGTGGAGTGCGAATTTCTTTTGTTGCAGTGGCAGACGTGGTGTCTGGAGCAGATTCCTTGTTGGCATTTGACCCAATCTGTCGTGGAGAATTAGAAGCATCATAATCCACAAGCACGATTTCAATCTGGAATCCTGGAGAGGGCAACTTTCTCTGCAGTAAAGGTTTGAAAGGTGAGATAAAAGAATGTAAACAGAAACAATAAAACATTACAAATATCACATAATCATAAGAAAAATGAATGGGCAAGTATTTAATTTAATAAAGTTTTGAGAACAAGCCGACTGCAGAGATTATAGCAAAAGATTTTCTTGTTTCACACTTAAAGGAGAAGGATGGTCAAAAGCCAATTTTACCTTTAGGTTGCAAGTCAAGAATAAATAGTTTCTTATCTTATGATGAAGTCGTGCAAGAAAGTGTCTCAAAGCATCCTAATTAAAGATTGAACTTATCATTTTCATTGTCTAGTACCAGAATCTTACCTTGTCAAAGCCATCAAGGTCAGAAGTATTCAAGATCTTCCTGTTCTCCGTAAATGTTGTATTTAACCAGCTAGACAATCAGACAAGTAAATAGTTGTAAGTTATGAATATTGTAAATTCAATAGCAAGACATAGGCTCATGAATGATGAAACAATTAACTGGCATATTCATTGTTAATAGAGAAGTAATACATAAGCTAATTATACAATTAACAAGCTTGCCATTTTAAGAATGCCATAATTTTTTTCTCATACTGCTCTAGTGTTGGTTCCAACTGCCACTATACATTACAGAGAACCAGGAGAAAATTTGACATCCTAATGTATTTTTTAAAAATGCTACAGTCATTTGAAATGTTAAGAGGCTTTAATAATAAGATATGTTGTATTCACAGCACAAATGCATAGTTTATGTGCAAGTAGTGAAGATGAACATTGGCACAACCTAGACTAACTTGTTCACTCTCAACATTTGCACAGTTTGCATTTTAACAGGACATACTGCCAAGTGCTTACTATCAATAATCATCATCTCTATAAGGGTAAAAGGAAGATGCAATACATTTTCACTACAAACTATATTTTACTCCTAAACAATATACAGCCTGCCACTAATCACACATGGAAATGGTCACAACTGAAAAACAGAAAAGAAGTCCTGAATTAAAATACTACCTTAAAAAGATACAGGAATGGTAAAATTAAAACTCACAAAAAAACCATGCATCTAACCACTAGGATGATGCATATTACCTAATCTAAGGCGACACGAGAACCAGGAAGATGACAAATTTGGGGAATTGTCCTCACCAGTAAAAATCTCCTTGTCGATCATGGAAGTGAATCTTAAAATCGCCAGCCACCTCAGTCAAACCAGGCTCGCCTGGTAAAGCAAAGACCATGATCCCCTTCTTTGGTGCACTAAACCAGAAATCTTCGGGCTAAAAAACATGATGATCAGTGAGGCATAGATACCATGAGAATAACTGCAAATTGAGGATAAACAAGTAGCACACTAGTAAGTAGAAGTTGGAAACTTCTACGGCTGATAAGCCAAGGTATAAAAGATCTACTGCACCAATATAAAATACTAAATTGTTGACATCTCACATTGATAATGATTTATTAATCTTGATAAATTATATCAGTCATTAGGATGTAGTCATTAGCAATTTCTGAGACATAAGAAGCATGCAACTTTGCCAAATTCATGCAAGAGATGATTCAGCAAAATAAAACTGTCAAATTCATTAAGAGCTGAAAAAGGCTTATAAAGGCCCTGAGAAAAGAACAATAAGGAATAGAGAAGAAGACGATCAATTCGTTCTGCCTAAGGTATAATTCAGCTGTTGGAGTTTCATTTTCTGCACAAAATGATCCACATAGGATTTGGGTTCGACGATCCGTCAACTCAATACCACCTTTCGGATGGAAATTTTGGCGGAGGAGAGAACTAACATAGAAAGACCAACCGTAAAACCAAAAGAAAACAATCTCTGTTACTTGTAAAGCTAAATTGCTAACTGCAAGACTTAAAACAATGAAATAAAAACATGATAGGAAGTTTATAGATGCATAAGAACGCAGGTTGTCTTTGGACAGCACTTAGGTGCTCTTAGCAGTTTTCCTATCGCTGCCGGTTTCAATCTTCTCCTTCTCTTTTGCTGCTGGAACCTCCTCTTAAGGTTTGGACAGCAACCACTTTAGGGACTTCTTGCAGTAACTGGACGAAGTTTCGATGCAGAGCTTTGGCTACTGGAACTCGAGGAAAAAGGCTGCGGTGGAAAGGATGGGTGTACCGTATAGAATTCTTCCCTTCTCTCTTCTCCTCTCTTCTCTTCTCTATTCTAAGGTAGAATAGCTAGGGTCGGTTGGGCTCTTGCGGTGGAATTATTTGGTTTTTTCTTTAGATGGGGCACACCCCTTGTTTTATAGAGTGAGGGGTGCCCCAATTCCTTAGAGTTTAAGGACTTTCCTGGTAGGAGGGGCACAACTAATACTTTCTTTGTAGGGCTATCGCACCCCCCTTGCTTGGTGGTTGTATCTATTTGAGTGAGGGCTGCCCTAATCCGAGTCCTATTAGGACCTGGATTGAAGTGAGAGGCTGCTAGGACTTAGCTTTGCTTGGGCAAACAGGGCTTCAAATCTTCAATGGGCTCTTGGATAGGAATCGGTCAAACTGGTTGAATGGTGCTGAGATCATCCTTAATCATAAAAGACATTCAAGAGGATCAAGACCAAGAAAGTATATTACCTAAAAATATTTGTATCTTGAATAAGAATCAAGACACAATATTACCATAATTTTATCACATGTTCTCTGGTAGAGAACAAAAGAGACAATATTTTAGTGGTGAGTAAATCCAACTACAAAGCAATAGGCTTGGAATTAGATCAAACAACCAATGAATTTACAAAAAGTAAAATTTATCAGAGAAAAATCTTTAAAAATTTTTCTTGTAGTTGCTTAACCAGGATAAGCAAAAAGGTTCTTTCCAAGTGCTTTTATACTGTAAAAATTAGAAGTTAAAGTTATAGCATTCCTAAAACATGCTTATATTTCCATGTACAGAATGCTCGTGAGTGTACATGTGCAAATTAGCATTTATATTCATAAATTGAAAATCCACATTACATGATTATTCACATAAATTAAAGGATAACAAAATCTTTTACTAACATTAAAGGATACAAATTTAACGAAGTTTAACAATTTTGCTTTCAGAAAATTTCTAAAAAAATGAAGATGAAAACATGAAGATTTACTTTATATACTCATAATTTAATCAAATATAAAAGTGTCAACAAATATACTGACACTAGTTAGCTACGTAACAAGTTTAGATAACCGATTATATATTAGATACTACAACCGAACCACATATATGTAGATAAGTAGCCATGAATTTGAAAATAGACATGCACATACACATGCATGTGCATGATGTAAGTCTAAAAATGATGATGCGAAGAGAGAACATTTGAGAGAATGAGCTAAAATCTTATAAAAAAGTTAGCTTGAAACTTACGTGCCAATGAAATGAGTTTATATCTAACTTAAATTCCAAAATTTAATCACAAAGTGAATATTGTATAAAAGGCCATTTCTTAGGGATTAAGATATTTGAGTTAAACTGAAAATTTTGAAGTTTCTCCACACTACTATGTTTTTTGTCATGATTGATATAGTACTTCTGCAATGCACCATTATGTAAGTTAGGAACTGCTGTGGGATCACTTGGCAGCTTATTTGAGGGCAGAAACAATGCTCAGGTATTGACGATTATCTTATATCTACATTCTAAAAGTACAAAGAATCAGTGTTTAATATCTTGGTCGAATACCATTTTACCTTGTCAAACACAATACCAATATACTTGGTGGTATACCACCTGATAGCACTGGTATAGAACAGAAAAAGTAAAAACCAAACATTGACTGTTGAAGAACTATGTAGTCTTGTACTGGTCCTTGATCGGATTTGATAAAATACCAATTGGACAGAAAAATAGGTACAATCGGTATTTAAACCTTGGCAAGACTATGCATTAATCAGAAATGATATTTTTACCAAATGAGCTCTACTATCAAATTGAACAAGGCTTGACAACATTTTTGTGGAGTATGGATCAATCAAAATCTTCATGAACTTTCCCCTCAAACATAATTATCTGTGTTGTATTCAAAAATCCAATTAAGTGCATTCCCCTGAATATTTAGTTCATGATCAGATAATATATTACCAAATTCCTACTTCTGATCAACTTTTGCTACTCGTTTGCATGCAATCTGTCACTTATGCTGTGTACAAACAGCAGAATATCTTAAGAAATAAAAACTATAAATAAACATGAAAACTTAGCAAAAAATAGAGCAACATCTATGAACACACCCACAAAAGGCCAGCATTTTTCATATTGCTGAGCCCAAATTGGATATTACCAGAACAGGCACAGGCCCAAACCAACATGAAGATGTTGAAAGTAAAATACACAGTTTAAAACAACTTTAGATTCAGGAAACATATACATAAATAAAAACATACCATTAGATCTTTGGTTCTTGAATGCTTCTTTGTTGAGAAGAGGACTCCTGTTTTGCAAGAGATGCAGGTGCTACATTTAGTACCAATTCCAAAAAGAAGGAAATGTAGAGACATAGAGTAATTAAAATATGCACCAACCATTAAGTTACACAAGTAAGCTGATTCCCTTATACATACAATATCTCAATCAGCAAGTGCAGGAGCAAATATTGGTACACATGCATGTCAAATATGCTAATATTAATGATGATAGATACAAAATTGATACTTTCTTAAAATATAAGAGAGCTTTAGATAAGGTGTGAGAGAATATAATTTTCAAAGCTCTATTGAATAATGATTTATAGTAATCAAATTGAAAGTATCACAGGAAAAATCTCTTTACTTCCATGGGTAAGGTTGCATATAAAGATCCTACCTAGAACCCATTTTGACCCAATATTTAAAGGTGCCCAAAATGGATGCAATTCATGCAGTAAGATGAGATACCGAAACAGCCAATACCATTATGATTAGAAACAGTAATTGAAGGCCGGATCCAATAAGGACACCTATGAAGACGAAACCCTTTAAGCATGCACCTGGAAAGCGGGAAACTGTGACATTAGTGGAACTACAAAAATTGACATGCTCATAGAAATGATAACAAGAAAAAGGTGTTACCTGCGGCTCGGCTGATTTTCACCATTGAAGTATGTCAAGATACGCTCGAAATATTTGACGTACCTCTGAATTTAACAGAAGTGCAAACAAATGTCAGGATCTTAAAAAATGATTTTTCTTGTATTTTTACAGGTATGTTATAGCAAGGAATAGACTAACAATCTGACTTGGGAGAACAAGTCCTTTTCCATCTATACATCTTTTCTGGTTGTAATATTCCATGGACTCTTCAGCGGTAGGAAAGAACTGCATAAAACAGCATTAACTTATATCAAAGAAAATAGCAAACAATAGATGAGAGAGGTAACAAATCATATTGCCTACAAATTTTGCAACTTATTCTTACCTTTAGATACAGAAGAAGGCTAGAAATCATCAACCCTGTCCTTGCCATACCAGCTTTACAATGAACAACAACCACATTTTCAATGTCCTCCTTCAACCATGAGTACGCACTTTGACAGAATGATGTAATAAGTTGAATTGGAGGGCAGTTATGATCATCAAAAGGGAAGCAAGCCACCTGAGATGTGACAAATACTTCAGATATGCAAGACACCAAGAAATTGGTTGATCAGCACTATTCATTATGGGTTGTACTCTTAAACCGAACTGGCCAGTACAGCAGTCATAAATCAATATCAAGCCAGTTTGCATCAAGGTTGGTCTTCAACCATTTTCAATACAAAACCAGACATGGACCAGTCCAATTTTAATGATTCTTAACTTCAAATCAGAATGATTAGGTTGAAAGCCAGTTGGTCTAAGATAACCCAAAAAAATGCAATTGATTAGAGGATCAATCTAAATCATGATCTCTATAAAGTCACAACTCATCTGCATAATCCTCTCTCTCCTGCAGGGAGGCAATGACAGAAAAAAAAAACATGAGAAGAGAAGAAGGTGAAAAGAAGGAAGATGAGTGACCTCGAGCAAGGAGAAAAAGGTCTGCTTGTCTTCTCTCCAGATATTTATCATGTTTTTCTTTATTACCTTCTTGATTTTCCTTTTCTTACTATATCTGTGGTAGTGGATGGTCTACTGCTCATAACTGAACCAAACTAGTCCAACAGTCAACCAGATCGAGATGGCAATTCCTTGCCCTTCATATAAAAAAGGCAATAACGATTGCCTTTATAATTGCATCAGATATATGTGTTCCTAAGTCCTAACTTTTATTGTTAAGTGACAATGGTAAAGAGCATGAGTGAATCAGACAATTGCCCCAGGTCTAGTGCAACTCTTAATTGTTCAGCAGGATGAATAAAACTTTTACAATGAAGACAATAATTAATATTTTGTGTGAGACTGTCGTGCTAGAAATCTGATTAATCAATGAATCAGATAAAACACTTTGACTGAATGGAGATTGAAATCAGGATATGATGCATGAAACTTTTAAGATGGTTGGGCTTGTGAGGTAGAATTAGAAGGACTAAAAAACGGGCAACAGGATCAACAGAGTAAAGGTGAAGCTGATATGTTCGATTTGACGAGGATGAGATTGAACAAGTGAAAAAAAAAAAGTTATCACGAAAAGATATTGAATATATAATTAGAAGCTCTTTGAAAGACAACAAAAGTGAAGTAACTATTTATTTCCCTTTTTCAAAGAAGAAACTTGAACTGTAGCAGTGTATGGAGCAAGCACCGCCACAAACAAAGTACAATTTAATATAATATTAAGTTTATTTTGAAAAATTATACTCATGTTTATAAAATGGACAGAAACCATTAAGTTAGCATGTAAACATAAGTTGTAGAAACTAGAAACTACATAAACTAGCAAAGAATTTACATAAGCATTCAGCAAAGTCAAGAAGCATAAGTGTCACATGCAATGGAGTGAGGATATTGCAATCTTAATTGATATACATGAATGTACCTTTCCCTCAAATAGAGATGCATCATAAAGCCTCTCTGAACATAAATTGTATACTTTATACTTACCCTACAAAAAAATTTTCAATTAAAAAACTACGCAAGAAAATTTAATGCAAGAGATTGCATATTATTCATACAAATTCAAGTGCTAGAGTGAACTTTCATTCAAGAAAATGTAAACCAAACAGTAAATCCTTGTTGAAACATAAGCTTGACAAAAGTTAATGAAAAAAATTATAAAGAGAAAGGCACAAAAGTTGTTTTGAGATGGACATCTGAATGGCATCCTAGTAATCAGGAAACTGTTCCATATAAACGGTTAACATTACCAACCACATTTACTTCCCCTCCTCAAAGACAACATGAATACTCATAAAGGCAGTTTGGTCAGCAGTGGTAGATAAATCAGTCCTTAAGGTGTTAGAAGAAACACCAACAGTCCATCACAACTCAAAAAAAAAATTAATAACTAAAACTAACTCAGCAAAAAGCTGACACTGCTGTAGATGCCTACATATAAGACAGTACAAGTTATCAGAATTAATATGTAACCTGAAGAATTTTCATGTCCTATACACTGAAACTTTAATATCATTTTCTCAGGAAAGCCATAGTTCTCAAATAATCTAAAAGCAGTAACATATCATGATCAACCAAAGTATGATTTCAAGTTTTGTCATGACAGAGAGTTTTTATGTTGCTGGCTCAATATGACCTGGCATGATATGACCAACATGCCCCTTGTGTTCGTCGATATAGGCCAAAAGTTGACTCATTCTTAGCATAGAATACTGGCACCAGCACAACAAGGCTCAATGATGAACTCCCCATGCCGACAGAAAATTCAATCATTGATCCAAAGCAATAATAAGCGTAAGAAAGAAGAATGGACAAAAAAGTGCAAAGAAGAATGCTCGTCACCTTGGTCCTAGAACTTTTCACTAAATTCTCCAAATTGAATGCATACCTCACACCTTTTCAAAATTATTCTGTTCACTATGGTTTATTAGCTATTGTCAAACTTAGGCTTGCATCCTTGTACCATCATAATCACTCAATCAAAAATTTCTTTTTTACTCAGTGGATACTTGTAGCATAATAATAAGCAAAATATTATGTACAATGTTCACAATTAGAACACACATCATTTCTCACCTTGGGAAAGTTTAATAACATGGTACCTTATGGTGAGTTTCAAAGAACTTGATCACTTCTTCCATATGGTTGCGATAAAATCCCTGCAAAATAAATAAATTTTATTTACTTAACAAGAATTGTTCAGTAACAGTAATAAGTCAATTTCTAAAGTACCTCAACATATCCAAAAAAACCTGAGCTCATGTCACCTGCCGGGAAACCCATGGCAATAATATTCTCAGTAATGTATGTCATATCCAAATCAAATCCACCTTCCTGGAATAAATAAAGAAAAAGGGGGTGATGCACATATACAAGGAATCAGCAGTTTTCCTTTTTCTTTTAAAGAAAGTTGGTTCATATTAGCAGAAGCAACAATGAGAGAAGGTTGACAGTTGACCATTGTTCAGAAATTACAAATCATGTAACCAAGAGCAAATGACATTAATGATGCAATGGAATCTCAGAATGAAATAACAAAATTTAAGGTTCACTAAGATCATACAAAACGAAAATAAGAGAAAAGCATAAACTGAGTATTTAAAAAACAGCAGTGAAACTTGGCACCGACCTGCCATCATCTATATTACATTAACAGTTATGAAATATAAAAAGAAAAGAGAAAAGTTAATGTACAAGATACCCCCAATATGGATAAGATTAGAAAGGTTGTGTCAAAAGTACAAGTAAAGAAGCAAAGCTTCTGGTGGTTCCCAATGGTGGACAGGAAACATGGTAACACACAGAATGCAGAAGCAGAAGAACATATGCAAGCCAAGCATAATTATGATGGAAACCTTGATTGGCATTAAAAAACACTGAAGAACATATGCAAGACTAAGTAATTCCAATTCCCAATTCTGAAATATGAGCCATCCAACAACGTGAGTTTGACCTTTTGTATGTGTTGTGATGTCCAACCACTGGCTTTATATGAATGGGCACACAATATGTAATTGGAGAATTTCTAATGTTTCCTTTGATTAACATTTCCATTTTTTATGAAGACAGACAGCTGTCAAACGCTCTCTAATCCGGAGGTAGGATAATGAAAGATCATTAATTAAGCTTATTTTGTGGCTAACTTTGAAAATTTTTTGTTAGATATGTATTAACAAAAAATAGGATAGTTATAAAATGTACATGATAAAATTATGAGATATAATTGCACTTAGTATAAAATTCAAAAGTTTTAAATGCTAATCATGTCATCTTACCTTAATATTTCTTGAATATTTTCTTGTTAATTTTTACGTTTTTTTACTTTTAGCAGAAGCAATGTCTTTCAATTTATAAAAATAATTCCTAGTTGTGATGAATAGGTAAAATATGAATTTTATTTATAATTTACTCCCATGATTTATTCTGCCCAGAGTATTTGTGTAAAGAAAATTGAATCCACTCCCCGATTATGGCAAGATCAAGATCAAGCTAATAATTTACAAAAATAATGTTAAAACTTCTGATTGTTAGTTACAAGTATTAACTACCATTGCATTTTCAGAAACATATCTATTATTTCAATATTTTAAATGTGTATTACAATTTACAAAACCTTTTGGTTTTTTATGATGTTGACAAATTGTTATTAGAATCATTGAATTATTTATTAGACAGTAGATTCATAAGCATTTGCATCCAAACTAGTCTGTAAAAGGCACATAAGGAAACCAATAAAGCAAAAAACTGCACAAAGAAAATCCAAGCAGGAAACTGACTATCTCACAAGTCTGTATGGGTGACAGAGATCTAGCGAACATCATATTTGTGAGACCATTACCTGATATCTTCTTTTATTTTGAGAAACTATGTGCCGAGCCTTTACTTGGACAGCCTTTACTGCACTTCTGGATGTATCAACGAAACCTTTTGTCAAAGAACCCAGAACTCCAGGTTGTGTGGTTGTTGAGGAACCCTCAGCGACATCCTCTTCAGACTGAGAAGATTTTGGTGACAAACGAAACCCAAATCCACTAGTGATACGTGAAAATGTTGACTTTCCTGCATTTCCAGACTGCAGATCCTCTTGGCCAGATGACTGTGGAAATTTAAGATTTCTGGCCCATGAGGATATACCAGAAGTGGAGAACATGGATTGCGTTTCGACAGAAGCATCTTGTCTAGGAGAAGCAGAACTTTGATTGCCGGGGGATGTAACAGGTGGTGGAAATGACTGCTCACCAAGTTGCTGCGACTCCATTGTGTACTCAAAGAATCTCTGACTTTTACACAAATGTTTGTCAATATATAAAACACCAAATTACATTCTGCGTATCTGCAAGATAGTAATACTGAATAAGAAAGATAGGATAACAAAGCAAATGAAAATTTTGCGTGCAGTGCTACATAAAGAAGATGACTTTGTATGGCTGGACAGCAGGCCAAAATGCAGATGGATCAATATACTATGCCAAATAAAGCAATATACATATATTGGTTAAAATCTTAGTATTTGCACCCTTATCAATTCTGCTAAAGTAAACATTGAAACCATAGAATTCAGAACACCAAGACAGCCCAACTAGTGGAGGCACATAGAGAGGTCTATTATTCTATTATGCCCACTTCAAAATTTTTAGTATATAGTTTACCATTGCAGCAACTTCTACACTTCCATAAATTTAGCTCTTGATTGTAGTCTAGATTTGCTTCCATGGTATTCTTTATAAACTAGCTTAATGACCTACAAAGTAAAAAAGTGTTGTCATGAACATAATTGACCTAGTTTATCCCTAACCACAATGACCAGTGAGCATAGAAATTTCTTGTATGAATTACAGGTAGAAATTTCTTGTATGAATTACAGGTAGAAATTTCTTGTATTTATTTGAAAGTGTCAAAATATTGAAATTAAGGCAATAATTTGAATTGTTTATTATATGTAGATATATTGAACAAGCAGAAAATGTATATATGGATTCTAAATTGGCATGCATGTTTTCTATCTTTTTCATTATTGAGAGGTTGGATAATCATGATACCCATGATTATATTAATAATCTAATATTTGAACATTTTTTAAGAGGCTATAATTACATGTATTAACCTAAGAAAGGTGTCATTTGATTGGTTGCTCTGCGTACAGCATATTCATGGCTATATGATTTTTGCAAAATCTGATCATCAATTCTACCAAATTTTTGCCTGATCAACCACATTTATTCAGAAGTCATCAAGACTTAGATGAACCTTTGCTTTCCAGAATGGACCTATTTAATAATTCACTCCCTCACCTTTAAAGGCACCCTTGCATTCAGGTCAGATATCTCTCATCCCGTTCATAGTGGGATTATAGGAGGGTCAGGGGTTGGATAAGTGAAGATTCACAACTTTTATGTACGGTTAACTTCTATCATATCAACATTTTCAAAAGAAAAAAAAAGTGACTAAAATTCTTTTTCCTTCTTTTTTACACATTTTTACCATCCACTTCACCATCAACTAGGTTTGTTTATATATCTTTCTCTCTCCTTTGACACTGCAGAACAACTTCAAATACCCTAAGAGTGAAACAAACTATGTGAGCATGTTTGCAATTAAACCCTAGAAACTTTAACAAAAGCAAATTCCTTTTCGCTACCCAGGATTTACCCTATTAAATTGTCAAGATCGAATATTTTCTGCTCTAGGATTCAGAATCTTTTCTGCAAGTCCGCAATAAGATTCAGAAAAAGCGACTAAAACATGGTGGCCACTAGCAACTATCCTGAACACGTTCAGGCTAAACCCTAGAAACCTTAGCGAATTCAAATTCTTTTCTATTTCTGGTGATTTACCCTGTTAAATTGTCATGATCGGATGTTTTCTACCTCATACTCTCATCAAAAGTCTCCAAATTCACCGTAAGATTCGGAAGAAGCGACTAAAATATGGTGAACATAACCAAGCATCCTACACATGTCCACGATTTAAACCTTAGAAACCTTACGAAATCGAATTCTTTTCTATTTCCCGTGATACACCCAATAACTACCAAGATCGAATCATTTTACTCCATACTCGCCTCAAAAGTCTCCAAGTCCACAACAAGGTTAAGAAAAGGCGATTAAAACATGATATAGATCAAGAAATTGAATTGCCCCCGCAAACATAGATCAAAAGAACCAAACTCGAACGCTGCAGCAAAGAAGTTACCGGCGGTATCGAATATGCTGGTGGGAAGAGGAAACAGATCTAGGATGGTCTAGGGCGCAAAACTTGGCCCAGATCTTTTAAAGAACTGCGGATTAAAATAAGGAGGTAAATTACGATCGATGGCGACGAGAAACGCGGATCCAATGGCTGGGCGGGGCCTACAGAGTCGAGATCCGTCGGCGCGAGGCGATCGATCCCGCGATCGGTCGACGATGATCTTGAAGACGAATCGAGCGCAGAGCGCGAGAGGAAGATTTCCGCGTCAATAGGCTATGGCGAGATAGAAAGCGGACAGGAAAGAGGAGGCGGTCCGGTTCACGTGTCGGATTGCCCGACTGGTCTAACATGGACGGGTTGGTCGAGATCGAACCAATATATTTTTACAGAAACACCCTTGTACTTCTTTTATCTGCAAAACGGTACGGTCACATATTGCCAGTCAATTGCGATGACGAGAGAAAGAGAGATTCCTCACCTCAACAGTTTTGATTTGGCAAAACTTGAAATTGAAATCGAACCGGCAAGATGTAGTTACGGTTCGGCCAGTTTCGATTTCAATTTGAACTTATAATTTTTATTTTTTTAAAAATAATTTATAATATAAGAAATTTATAATTTTATTTTAAATTTTAAAAATCGATATGTATCCATAATGACTTAAGAAGTGTAAATTTGTAATGACTAATAAAAATTTTGATATAAATTTAAGTAAAATTATAATATTTAATCGTTATGGATGCTAGATGTTTCGATAGTCTCTTTGGTTAGTATGTTGAATAGGAGGTTATTGTCTTTGCAAACGATCTCTTGGTTATGTTTCGTCATCTTTGTCCGATCGTCGAAGTATGTTTAAACTTTTACTGATTTAAGGGTTATACTTAATCTGGTTTTATCTAGGATCCATTCTATCATGTTGAAGACTTACTAAATGGTTATCTTTAACACTAAATTTGCTAGTATTTGCATAGTGATCAAGATTGAAAATATTGTTATATATTACACCACCCTTCTAGAGTATGAAACTATATACATATAGAGCTATCACCAAACTCAAAAGTTGAGAGATACATGTTGATAAGTCAATATTTATCATAATTAATGTAAGCATGAAGGCTCGTGATGAATCATTTGCTTTGGGTAAGCCTATGAAGGAGCCTCTAAAAGTAAGGGTGATATTAGAGGTTTATAAGCGATTGGTTCCCTTATTCCTCAATTAATATGAAACTCAATATCTTAATTAATCCCCTTAGTAGGAGAGCCAAGGCCTCATAGCCCTTCCTATTTTGATAAGTTAATATTTTATCGTTATTGGTGCGAGCACAAAGGCTCGCGAGGAATTCTCTATTTTGGGTGAGCCCCCGCATGACTTTGTCCTTTCGGGGTGAATCCCAAAAGACATATTTGAGAGAAAGAGTGATGCTATAGGCTTATAAGCTCTTGGTTTCTCTACTCTTCAACCAATGTGAGACTAAATGTACTTATCAATGCCCTTCTAATAGGGGAGCCAAAGGGCTCATGATCATTCTTCTAACGCCATTATGATACGTTAATATTTTATCATTAATTGTGTGAGAATGAAGGCTCACGAGAAATTATCCACTTTAGGTGAGCCTGCACGATTTTGCCCTTACGGGATAAGCCCCAAAAGGTGCCTCTAGGATCACTTTTACTCTCAGAGACACCTTTTGGGACACACCTCGAAAGGAAAAAATCGTGCGACCTCACTTAAAGCAGACAAATCCTTGTAAGCATTCACGGTTGCATCAATGATGATAAAATATTGAATTATCATAATGACGCTAGAAGAAGAGCTGGAGGTGGGGGGGGCACTGATAAGAATATTTAGTCCTACAATGATTGAGGAATGAGACAACTACGGGCTTATAAGCCTCTAGCATATCCCTTACCCTCAGAGATGTCTTTTGAGGTTTACCCCGAAATGGTAAAACCATGCAGGCCTAGCCAAAGCAAATAATTCCTTATGAGCCTTCGTGCTCGTACCAATAAGGATAAAATGTTGATTTATCATAGTACGAGAAGGAGGGCCTGAACCTCTAACTCTTTTATTGGGGGGCACTAATAAGGATAATTCCTCGCGAGTCTTCGTGCTCACACCAATGATGACAAAATATTAACTTATCAATATAGCGTTAAAAGAAAAGCCATGAGTCATCGACTCCCATAATGGGAGGCATTAATAGGATATTATTTAGTCTCATATTGGTTGAGGAGTAGAAAAACTAAGAGCTTATAAGCCTCTAGCATCTTGCTCTTATAGACTCTTTTTTGGGCTCATTTCGAAAAGGCAAAACTGTGTGGGCTTACCCAAAGTGGATAATTCCTCGTAAGCCTTCATGTTCACACCAATAATAATAAAATATTGACTTATTAATATGTATCTAATAACTTTTGAGTTCGGTGACACACTATATGTATATAGTTTATAAACTTTAATGTCAAAGATAGTTCGGTGACAACACTTATTAATAAGCATGCCTTGGTCATTTACTAAATAAAACCATATATTAAATCTCTTCAAGATTTACTCAATATATTCTTTATGAGACAGTCATAATAATCATTGAGATCTATCCATAAATATATTAATGTTAATAATATAATATACCTTATTCATATCAATAATCTTAAAATTCATGGTGAGAAATTTCTTAGTTTAATGTAATAAAACAAGATCACTATCGATAAACAAAATATTATCTATATATAAGACCAATATAATAAACTTATTTTCACTTATCTTTAAATATAAATATCGATCAATAGTATTTTTTTTAAATATGAATGAAGTAATGATATTAAGAAATTTTATATACTATTGTTTATAAGCTTGTTTAAAGTCATAAATGGACTTCTTAAATTTGCATATCAAAATTTATATATTTTTTTATTTTATCTATAAATCATTTAGGTTAACCCATATAAATCCATATCCCTATTCAAAAAACTTATTTTCGTATCTATATGATATAACTTAAAATCATAATGAACCACTAATATCATGATGATTCTTAATAAATTTATTTAAAAAATAAAAAAAAATATCTCAGTATGATCGATGTATTCTTGATGAGTAAAACATTTGACCACAAGTCTGATCATTATATCATTTGATATTACATTTTGAGTCATATTTATATAACAGACTCTTTTATAGTTATTGGGTAATTTGACAAGTTCTCATATACCATTCTAGCTTATTGATTTTAACTCTTATTTTATTACAAGTTCTCATATACCATTCCTTTACTTAAACTTGTGAAAACAATAAGAGATTATTTTAATTTCTATATCTGATTCTTGTGAATTGTATAATTGATAAAAAAAAATAAAAAGTCTCCTTTTCTTTTGAGATATTTTCAAAAGTATCAATTATGATTTATTCTACAAGTTCATCAACAGCAATATCAATATTATGTGTGAGTTCATATTATTTTGTTATTCGTCTTTATCAAATTATTTAGTTATTTGATAAAATAATAATTTTTCAAATAAAAAATAATAAAAAAGTATCAACCAGTATATCCTTAATATCAAGATTAAATTTTGATATTTTCACTCCCATTAATTTATTATTTTTTAAGAATATCATATTATCAAATTTAATTATTGTCCTATTATGATTAGAGCAATAAAATCTATACCTTTTTAATTTTTTTTAGATAACCAATAAAATATTTAGAAATCTGTCCTATTATGAATTAAAGATAATTATCTTTACAGAACAATTCTAAATATAAAGATATCTGAAGTTAGTGGTGCTAGTCATAGGTGCTCTACAAACCAATCACGTGAGTGATGACACGTATGACTTGACACACAGTCTTTTTGCTTATTATATTTTGGTATTTATCACTTTATATTGCTTGTTATATATATGCATATATATATTGTGATGTCTTTGAATATGTGTAATGGGAATCGAATCATGACGAGATCACGATAATGAGACCGATTCGCCTTTAAACATATATCATAAATAATTCCGATCATAGGTTACTCGAGAGGGATATCGAGATAACCGGACAGACTGGTGTGTTATATGCCCGTCTATATGATGGATGTAACTAGTCTCATAGTTGCTTGTGTGGGGACACTAGGGATACAATACATGTGCTCATTGGGGAATGAGTTCACTGATTGATTCACTTACAGAATCTTGAATGGTTGATGATGCCTTATTGTCGACAGCGATTTCGTAGTCCCATTGGTGTATCTGGTCCTTATACTTGAGACACCAAGGATATCTTGTATGAGTGCTCCACTCTTTGGTACCGAACTTATAGGTTTGGATGTCCTAAATCTAGCACAACCGGTCATCGGGAGTAGTAGTCAACCTTACGAGAGTTATTGAGTGTCGATAGAGGATCATTATCCACTCTCGGTGTCACGAGAGGAATGCCTTATGTGTTCTTGCTCAAATAAATCCTTGACCAAGGTCATTCGGATTGAGAGAGAAAGAGTTCTCCGGGAGAATCTGATTAGAGCGAGACTCAAGTAGAAACTATATGAGTCTGACAACACCATACCCAGTATACGGTCTTTGGGATATTAGATGGATGAGGGGCCATAGGTACACGGTAATTGAGGACAGACATGTTCGATGAATTGGATTCTCCTGTATCATCTAGGGACTACGGCGTAGTGGCCTAGTATATCTACAATCGATGAGTCGAGTAAATTATTTTAGAAATAATAATTCATTGAGCTAGAAGGAGTTCTGATAGATATGATTCATGACCAGCTCGATGTTGGGCCTAAAGGGTCACACACATATGATAGGCATTGCGATGAGTAGAGGTTCGAATATGAGATATTCGTCGGAGCCCCTATCTTATTGGATATCCAATAAGCCCTTGAATTATTGGATCCTATGGATGAGATCTAATAAGAGCTCATGAGAGATTATTAGATAGAGATCCACTAATCTAAGAGGCTTGGATAGTTGGATGGAGATCCAATACCCAATAGGGGAGGATTCATTAGAGTTAAGTTGACAGGGGACCTCTATAAATATAAGGGTTTCAATAGTTTATATAGACTAAGTTTTTTGCTTCCTCTCCTATTCTCCTCCCCCTCTCTACCTCAGAGCAGGCATGAAGTTTTGAGGAGCGTCATCACAGCCCTGTTGTGCGGATCACCGCTAGAGGGGAGTGTGCTTGACCTCCTTCACCATCTCCTAGAGATCTATAGGGATTCAGGGATATACTCTCTCCCTAGGTAACACAATCTATCTCACACGTGATTTTCTATTTCGTAGATTTTTGTGCACCAATCTTCGCACGACAATGAACATATCTTTGGGAATTGTGAATTTTGTTTTCTGTTCTTCAGCTACGCATGTGATGTCTCCCCTAAGATTTCCCAACAGGTGGTCTATAACTTAAAAAAAGTTGATGTAATTAACTTACTATGAATCTTATTCAAAATATACATAATCATCTTCTCCTCACATCGATTCAAGTACATAAACATTTATCAAAGTTTCCATAATAATATGATTTCACCTTTCAATAATCTTATTATGTTATGATATATTTGGTAAGATATATTTGGTAAGATATTGAGCATAAATACCTTGCTATCCTAGGAGCATAGTAAAAGAACTAGAATAATGATTAGTTCTATTTATCACCCCTGATTGATTTAATAATTTTAATATTTCTATTTAATTATTTCTTGACTTTATTTTTGTATACCTATACAACTTAAGACCTTACACAAATTAGATATATATAGGCATATCTCAATAGATGATAGGAAAAATAATGATACAAGCATAGCACTTATGATTCATCTAGTGTTGGGCTACCACTTAGGATCAACATAAGGGCTCACGTTGTCCCCTCACATGGGAAGTCACACAAAATAGTCATTGGAATATGACAATCAGGCCCAATCTCTTAGTTTCGCCTTTATCGCACCATCATACCTCTTAGCTTCCCCCCACCCCGATCATTAGTCTCCAACGATTCGTTGCCCTTAGCCATGATTTTGAAAGGGGTTGCATAATTAATCGCAGGGAGCATTAATTCTTGACGGCATGACCCAACTCTTCGGGCACCTGATGTTGATCCCCATCCCCTATCCATTTTGAACATGCCCCTACCTTAAGAAATGGTAAACCCTTGGACACTCTTCTTTGATGTTGTTGTATTTATTAACCTTTGATATAAATTAACTCTTAGACAACACAAGAAGCTGAAAAGAGGAGAATAAGTAGCCAGCCACCCTTTGCCAACAAATCAGGTATCAAAGTTGAACCCCAAAACCAGTCAAGAGAGGAAGAAAAATAAAGACCATAAAATACTCTCTTGAGCCCTTCTAAACCTCTCTACTTTCTTGACTGACTTAATCATTGGAGGGGTCGAGTTGGGAAGTCTCCTAACACTGACCAATTGTGTAGGAGTCTCGTGCATCTAAGGAATACCTTGAGATGATGCGAAGCATCCCTTGACTAGGCTAATGTGTACCTTGGAATGACTCCAAACTTCTTTTAGTAGACAAATCACACCTCTAAGAATCACAAGTCGGTCACCGCAAGCTAGTAAAGTCTTAAGAGTATATTGCTACCCTAGTCTTATTCTCGAATTTTACCCTAGCTATCAGTTTGGGCTTCTAGGTTGGGTTTGTGCTTTCAAGACTAAATCAAGCCATGTTGACCTCCTGATCAATTACACTTAAATAAAAATATTTTGGTGCTAGAATGAGGGCTTAAATATTGCAAGAACACCCACCCATCGACCTTGAATGCCCTAGTGAGGAAGCGCCACCACTTGCAATTAACGCCTTTAGATAGGAATGATAGCCACCTCCTTTTCTGTAGGCGGATGCTTCCACCTCGGCATAGGCATCAGGATGCCATCAACGTCTACTCAATAACCTTGGTCCATCTCCTTCGGGATCAAGCACGGGGCACATCCTTGTCCCTGTCGATGCCTTTCTCAACCTCACTCACCAAATACAACATTGGCCGGAATAATACAAAATATTATCCCTCTTCTATCGTAATTAGCCCAGCAATTGGTGTAGGAAAATCTAGGATGACATCACATACACAATAGAAGAACAAAATTTTTTTTTAAAAATTTTCACGAAAATGTTTCATCATCGTGCAAAGATTGATATGCAAAAATCATAAAATAAAAAACTACGTGTATAAGAGAGATGTGTTTTACCTAGGGAGATCATATAACCCTAATATCCTATAAATCTATAGGAGAGGATAAAGGAAGTCAACTATCCTCCTCTTTAGCGATGATCCACACGGTAGGGGCTATGAAAATACTTCTTAAATCGCTGCCTAAATTTCCATATGGGCCTAGCCAATGGTCATTTGGTTCTCTCTTATTTATAGAGGTCCCCCTATCAACTTGACCCTAATGGATCCAGTCATATTGGGTATTAGATCTCCATCAAACTACCAAAGCCTCTTAGATTAGTAGATCTCTGCCCAATAATTTCTCATTGGCTCTTATTTGATCTTATCTATAGGATCCAATAATTCAAGGACTTATTAGATATCTAATAAGATAGGAGCTCCAACGAATATCTCATATCTAAACCTCTACTCGTTGCATATCGAGCTGGTTGTAAGTCATACATGTCAATATCGAGCTGGCCATAAGTCATACCTGTCATAACTCCTTCTGGATTAGTAAGTTATTATCTCTATAATAATTCACTCGAATCATTGATTGCAAATGTACTAGGTCACTATATTGTAGTCCCCAAATGATACAGGGGAATCCAATCCATTGG